>NC_088415.1:45842013-45849513 GCF_034236695.1 Oncorhynchus nerka | reverse complement strand
GACAGATCCTGTGAGAGCCAGGGGCCATTTCTGCCACTGGCATGTGTAGAGCATGTACCTCTCTTACCGAGTGTGTATGTGTGTGTGTGTACGCATGCGTGTGTATGTGTGTGTACTGGGTCGTTGAGCTGGTGCTGGGTTCGGGGGTGGAGCGACAGATATTAATGTGGCCCAGCTTTGGTGTATCGATCTGTTTACTTCTGCTGGGCCGCTGGGGACTCAACTGGCGGCAGACAGGGTGTGTTTGTGTGTGTGTATGTGTATGTGCGTGTGTGGGGGGGGGGGGGTGAGAGATAAGGGAGTGATCCTAGGAAACTGGAGCCCTGGGGCACACACACACACACACACACACGGCATCCCTAGCCACGTCCTCAGAGCATGCGCATGGTGTGTTTACGGACATATTCAATCTCTCCCTATCCCAGTCTGCTGTCACCACATGCTTCAAGATGGCCACCATTGTTCCTGTACCCAAGAAGGCAAAGGTAACTGAACTTAATGACTATCACCCTGTAGCACTCACCTCTGTCATCATGAAGTGCTTTGAGAGACTATTCAAGGATCATATCACCTCCACCTTACCTGTCACCCTAGACCCACTTCAATTTGCTTACCGCCCCAAAAGATCCAATTGCCATCACCCTGCACACTGCCCTGTCCCATCTGGACAAGAGGAATACCTATGTAAGAATGCTGTTCATTGACTACAGCTCATTGACTATAGCTCAGCATTCATCATTAAGCGCAGGGCCCTGGGTCTCAAACCCGCCCTGTGCAATTGGGTCCAGGACTTCCTGACGGGCTGCCCCCAGGTGATAAAGGTAGGAAACAACATCTCCACTTAGTTGATCCTCAACACTGGGGCCCAACAAGGGTGTGTGCTCAGCCCCCTCCTGTACTCCCTGTTCACCCCAAAGCGCAACAGTGCCTCTTCAACCTCAGGAGGCTAAAGAAATTTGGCTTGTCATCTAAAACCCTCACAAACTTTTACAGATGCACAATTGAGAGCATCCTGTCATGCTGTATCACCACCTGGTACGGCAATAGCACCGCCTACAACCGCCAGGCTCTCCAGAAGGTAGTGAGGTCTCTACAACGCATCACCAGGGACAAACTACCTGCCCTTCAGGACATCTACAGCACCCGATGTCACAGGAAGGCCAAAAAGATCAAGGACAACAACCACCCGAGCCACTGCCTGTTCACCCCACTATCATCCAGAAGGCGAGGTCAGTACAGGTGCAACAAAGCTGGGACAGAGAGAGTGAAAAACAGCTTCCATCTCAAGGCCATCAGACTGTTAAACAACCATCACTAGCACAGAGAGGCTGCTGCCTACATACAGACTTTAAATCATTGGCCACTTTAATAAATGGAACACTTGTCACTTTAATAATGCAACTTGAATAATGTTTACACATCTTGCATTACTCATCTTATATGTACAGTATATACTGTATTCTATACTATCTATTGCATCTTAGTCTATGCCACGCTGACATTGCTCATCCATATATTTATATTTATCAATTCTTATTCCATTCCTTACTTACGATTTGTGTGCATTAGGTATTGTTGTGGAGTTGTTAGATAATACTTGTTAGATATTGCTGCACTGTCAGAACTATAAGCAAAAGCATTTTGCTACACTCACAATAACATCTGCTAGCCACGTGTATGTGACCAATAACATTTGATTTGACTTGACTTCACCAAAGGTTGGGGGTTGAGGACAGAGACTTCACCTATATGAGTTCCTCAGGTTGACAATGGTTGCCCAGTCCCTATTTACACTGCCTGGACTCTCACATAGAGACCTAGGATGGGATACAATCTGTGGAGCACTGCTGACAATGCACCCTTTTAAAGGTAAGGTCATTTCTGATTGAGCCACCATCTGCAGTGGTTAAAGTGAATGCAATCTCTGTGAATGTGAGAACATTACCTTTAAAAGCCGCCTTGTCAACAACGGGCAATAGGATTGAATCCTGGCCCTACACCAAATTCTACAAATCGGCTGTTCCTCAAACCCTTGATTATCTGAATAAGATGTGATTGTGTAGGGCTGGAGCAAAAGCCTGCAAACCCAGGCAACTTTGGTGAACATTAAATATAATTTGCTCCTTTGTTCATCTCTCTCTCTCTCTCTCTCTCTCTCTCTCTCTCTCTCTCTCTCTCTCTCTCTCCTCTATTCAATTCAATATATGTTTTATTGGCATGAACGGGTGGTTGCCACTGTTGCCAAAGCAATGTATATGTTGTACTACATAAATGACCAATATGTTTGAGCAACAATAATAGTGTGTATATCAACATAAACAAATTATACATGTATAATGATACACAAAAAGACATGAAACATGAACAATTGAAAAAGGGAATCTACAAGGGCTGGTGTAAGACATGTCGGGAAATGGTGTCTCTCTTATATTATGACAGGCCAGGACATCATCTGCAGCAAGATCTACTGTCTACGTTTATCCTATCAAAATGCAGATTTTCTCCTCGACAGACAGAACAACAAATCCCGGAATTCTTTCTTCACATTTCAGGAAATAAGTACCTCTGATTGAGTCATATTTTGAGCAGTGGAGCAGGAAGTGCTGCTCCCTCTGTACTTCACCCACCGTGCTTACATCGTCTTTCTTCTCTGACATTCTTTGTTTTTCTATGACGTCCTCTCTATTTCCAGGCCGTGGTCACTGAGTCTATACATTGTAATGTCTTCCTTTTTCAAATCTCTATTTAGAATTTGGTAACATTGAAGTTTGTGATTTAATTGAGTTTTGTTTGCCCATAATTAGTGTGTGTATTTTGGTTGCAGATTTCTATTTGTTAGAATGTTGTTATTTGTGGTCGTATAATTGAATTTAGCTGGTGCTTCTGGGCTAGTTGCTCTAAAGGGTCACTCTCCGGGTTGTGGTGTTTCCATAACAAAGCCTTGTGATGATAATATTCTGTATCACGGTGTGTTAGGTGAGTCCATCATTTGGTGTCTCTTTTCTCAATTTGGAGTGCTAGGGGCAATGTCCCAAGTCCTGCCCTACAGGCTAGGTTTGGGGCATTTCTGTGCACACTGAGAATATTTTGTACAAAATTCCATGTATAAAATTGGGGCTTTTATCCCATGATGTAAATTTTAAATTGTTAAGGAGGCCCCATATTTCACTGCCATGTAGAAGGATTGGAGTTATGACAAAGTCCAATAATATAAGCCACATTCTAATTTGGTGGGTTAGAGTCTTTCCATTTGCAAAATAGCTTTATCTGTTAGAGACTTTATGGTTTTATGTCAAACCGCCCAGATGAACTTATAGTCAGACCAAGGTAAGTGTAGTTGGTGGTGTGTCTCTCTCGCTCTCCATTATTCTCTTTCATGTAGGCTAAAGAAGGGTTATCTGGGGCTGTGGCCTCCAAGGGGGAAGCAGCCCACCACAACTACACAATGGACCGAGAGGGGAAGAGGGGAGAAGGGGGTACAGAAATGGAGAGCCAGACCACTCCCCCTCCCCCCACACACACACACTTATACACACGCACAAACACACACGTACACACACACACGTACACACACACACACACACGTACACACACACACACACACACACACACACACACACACACACACACACACACACACACACACACACACACACACTAGAGCTGGATAATATGGACAAAAATCCATATTGAGATAAAATGCCTGAATTGATGCGATAACGATAAATAGAATGATATGTTTATAACTATATGAGGCAGTTATTTTTTTAAATCCTTTAAAATACTTTTACTAGTTTGCTGGCTGTTCCAATAACAATCACCCATATTAGCAAATGTATTTTATTTCAAACTTCAAATTTCTCTAGTATAGGGTGCTTATTGTAATGAACGATATCAGCAAAATGCCTGCGATAAGTGATCGGTATGGTTGGTGTTGCTCATTTTGGTTTATCGTCCCAGCTCTAGCACACACACACACACACACACACACACACACACACACACACACACACACACACACACACACACACACACACACACACACACACACACACACAAACAGTTGTTTTGGGAGGTCCCACTCTGGACCCATCCTGCTAATCCCTCTTTTGTCCTCCTTATCTCCTCGCATCTCTTCTCAGAATTATGCAGAAATCCCACCCGTTATTAAACTGGGCTTTCCACCAAGGGAGAATGTTCAATTATTCCTGTTATTCCCTTGATACGGCCCAGCCAGGCTCATGATGGATTGGGGACTGGCAGGTATACTGAATCATATGCATTCCAAATGGCACCGTATACCATACATAATGCTCCTTTTGAAAAGAAGTAACTCAGGAAGTGCACTACATAGGGAATAGGGTTCCATTTGGGATGAAAATCTATTTCCAAAGCCAATGGTATAAACAGGTAAGATGTTATATGGAAAAACAAGAGCCGGATGAAGTATTTTCTCCCAGGCTTTTAACATTTCAAGATGTGTTCCTACCATGCCGATCTTAATGACTAGATGGTAGACAGTGCAGCCTCGCTAGAACAGCAATGGACAGAAGTACAGGAGACAAAACAAAGCCCTCCTCCTCTTCCATGTTGACCTCCTCCAACCCCTCTTCTTCCCTTTCTTTTCACTCCTTTCATCATAACAGAGAGAGAGAAAAGCGGAGGGGGAGCACCCCCCCCCCCGTCCGGTCCAACAAGAGCCTCCCGAAACAACACCTGACACACACATTCTGCTACTTCTCGCCCCCTTCACACACCCACATTCTGCTACTTCTCGCCCCCTTCACACACACACTTTCATTTTTCGTACACTCCACTTCAAACACATGAAAGGATGCTCTGCAGGGACCAAGGCGAAATGGAGAGTCGGAGAGAGAGAAAACAAAAGGAGAGTGGAAAAAAAAGAGAGAATATAAAAGCAACCCCTGTGCTTAGAGAGGGAGGTGTGTGAAAGAGGGGAGGGGGGGAGAGGGAGGTGTGTGAAAGAGGGAAGGGGGGAGAGGGAGGTGTGTGAGAGAGTGGGAGAGGAGAGTCACAAGGGCCCACCGGAGCTCAGGTCAATGTCAAGGGGGATCTCACTGGAGCGATTCAGATCAACCTCTCCAGGAACAAACAGGGCCATCCCTCTGTCACACCTCCACCCCATCCCCTCAGAGGAGAGAGCGGCAGACAGAAAGAGGACAGGAAGGGGGGTAGTTGAGAGGTGGTGCAGTTGGGATTTGGGATTCCCTGGCTCGGCGCAAGAAGTTAAAAAGCATGATCGTTACACAGGTGCACCTTGTGCTGAGGACAATAAAAGTCCACTCTAAAATGTGAATTTTTGTCACACAACACAATGCCACAGATGTCTGCAATTGGCATGCTGACTGCAGGAATGGCCACCAGAGCTGTTGCCAGATAATTTTCAGTTAATTTCTCTACCATAAGCCATACCAATGTCATTTTAGAGAATTTGGCAGTACTTTCAAACGGCCTCACAACAGCAGACCATGTGTAACCACGCCAGCCCAGGACCTCCACATCCGGCTTCTTCAACTGCAGGATTGTCTACCCTCCCAGGCCCACCCATTGCTGCACCACTTCACCATCATGTGAAATCCATACATTTAGGGTCTACATTTATTTCAATTGACTGATTTCCTGATATGAACTGTCACTCAGTAAAACCATTAAAAATTCTTGCATGTTGCATTTACATTATTGTTCAATATTTTTGTTCAATCTTTGTTCCAAAACACTATATATCAATTTTCAGAAATGTTGGTAAATGAGCTTTTATTGTTTAAAGATATTAGGAAATAGATTGGTGTGTTTTTTCACTATCTAATCATGACATGTATTTGTTTCAAATCTGTCACTTGATGGTTCATTTCAAAGAGACACATTTTTTTTGGGGGGGGGGGGGGGGCAAAATGCTATATATCCAACTCCCTCTCAAATAAATATGTAGTACTGCTAGGTTTTACAGTCAGCTTAGGAAGAACTGTACACATGATACATTTGTGATATCAATATCTAATAACAACAAAAATGTGTCCAGTGGTATGAGATCTGTTTGTAAAACATTTACATTTCACATTTTAGTCATTTAGCAGATGCTTTTATCCAGAGCGACTTAAAATAAGCGCATTCATGAGACAACCACATATATACAGAATATATATAATATACAGGATACGAATGTTCCATTCCAGCTATACAGCATCAATTTTTTTCAGTGTTCAAGCTGAAAGTTAAAGTTTCAAAGTATGTTTTTTCTGCCTAACTTGGGAGAAAGCAGGCTTGTAGATTGATGAAGGCACCCAGCAGGTGCAGCACCCAGGATGAATATCAGAAACACCAAAGACTTGGGAGGCTTGGATGGGTTGGCAATGCCTTGGCCGGTGATGTCTTATCATGTGCTTAGGGGTAACAGTAGACACGCATGAGTGTGTGTGCACATGCGTGCGTGTGTATGTTTTAAATGGCACAAGTATGTGTTTATTATTTCCTGGATATTACTGCCAAAAGGCACACACATCATAAATTAATCATCAGCATGCATCCTGTTGTTTTGTACTTGTCTTGCTCTAAAGAAAGGCAATTCTACCTCTTTCACTCATCTCTTCCCATTCTCACTCTCCTTAAAATGTTCTCTCTCTCTCTCTCTCTTTCTTTCTCCCTCTCCTCTCTCTCTCTCTCTCTCTCTCTCTCTCTCTACCTAACTCCTAACCCCTAACCTTATTTATTTATTTTACACCTCGAAGGGCATAAATAAACTGTAGATAAAAAGGAATGTGGACAGAAAAGAGAGTAGAGGATTTTGTTGAAACTGAAAAGCGAGAGAGAGAGAGAGAGAGAGAGCATCCCCACGAGATGTCTGCATTGCCCATAGTGTCTGTATTAAAAACAGAGCGCCTTCTGGGAAAGGAAATGGGGAGAATATGGCACCCTGGGCCATTGAACTCCCAAAATGCATTGCACTTCAGCCTAATTCTTCTCAGATGCAGGGGGGGGGGGGCATTAAAGCCTTTATAGGCTTTGCCCCTTAGATTTGCAGCCTGTAATTAAAAATCATTACTAATCAAATAAAAATAAAAGTAGCTCAAACTACGTTTGGGATGTGAAATGGATTCGATTTATGCCGCCGCAAAGGGAGTCGTAAATCCTGGCCGCAATTAATGTTACATTCTTTTAAAAACAGAGGGAAGGATAACAATTGAGGCCCCGCAAGTTGAAAGTGGTGGCGAAACGGAAACACACCCTGCCACATGTTTTAATGTCCGCCTCATTTTCATATTCAACCTTTCCAGTTCCAACCCAGTTTTACCATAAGTTAACGGATGTACATTTCTAAAGAAAGAAAAAGAACCCTCAGAAAAAGGACACACTCACGGTTTACATGGTATTGGGAGATTTACAGCGTCGGCTGACAGCCAGTGAGTGAGCGGTGGATCGATAACGGCATCCGTGTGTGCCGGCTAGGAGGGTTGTTGTGACCGAGCACAGCATCGGTCACAA
>NC_088415.1:45619513-45832013 GCF_034236695.1 Oncorhynchus nerka | reverse complement strand
GCTCTGGGGCTGTTGTTCATGGTTCGGGCTAGGCCCCTTAGTGACAGTGAAGGCAAATCTTAATGCTACATCATACAATGACATTCAAGACGATTCTGTGCTTCCAACTTTGTGGTGACAGTTTGGGGAAGGAGCGAGAGAGAGAGAGAGAGAGAGAGAGAGAGAGAGAGAGAGAGAGAGATGAATAAAGGGTGAGAGAGTGAGAGAGAGAGACAGAGAGAAGAGAGAGAGAGAGAGAGAGAGAGAGAGAGAGAGAGAGAGAGAGAGAGAGAGAGAGAGAGATGAATAAAGGGTGAGAGAGTGAGAGACAGAGAGAAGGAGTGAGAGAGAGAGAGAGAGAGAGAGAGAGAGAGAGAGAGAGGTGGAAGAAAGCAAGCATGTGCATGAAAGTGTGTTTGGAGTGGTAGAGTTGGCGTCTTGGAGGCTTATGTTTGGTTTGGAGGAGAGGAGAGGAAACCTGGTGTCGGAGAGAGGAGGTTCACTAACGATCCCCCTGTTTGATGTTTCCTCTCCGGGTATGAGGAGATTCACTCTCTACCCCTCCCCAGAGATAGAGACACAGAGAGAGAGAGAGAGAAAGAGAGAGAGAGAGATTTTCTCTTTCTCCATGGTACTTGAATGGAACATGGGAGCTCCTGTCTTCTCCGCCTTTCTCCCATCTCCATTCCAACCACTGGCCTTGGCCTACAGTGTCTAAATGCACAACCATAATACTTTTGATTATTTTACACATGATTTAATACAGTAGCCTATATCAGACCTAAAGCTTCAATTGCACATGCACACACACACACACACACACACACACTTTCATTTGGGCTGACTTCACAGAAGACAGTGTCTCTTCTGAGCCATTGCCTGAGGGTCAGGGATTTTAAGGCGGAAAGCTTTTAAAGCCAATTAAATGGTGCTTCTTAAAGCGTTGGCGCTTCCATTTAACACCGAAACCCGCCTTAAACCCAGCAAGCTCTTACAGTCTCACTGCAGAATCAGACATCCAAACCCTTGTCCATAAACGCCCCAGCATAACCCAAGCCTACTTGATTGTAATAGCGCTCACTGTTGCCCACTAATGGCCAGTTTTGACGTCATCTGCTGATGTCCTGCTTACCTAATTTTGCAGTAAATCTTGAGCGACCTGGCTGCTTAAATCAGTCTTAGCTTTGTTAGAGCAAACGCTAAGTCCTTAACTCCCAACACAGTTAATAAACACAGTTTCTACTTTGCTCCTGCTAGTCTTCTACCTGTATAACCCCTCAGGCTAAACATTGCTAACTGCTAACAGATTAGCCAAAGTTGCTATTTCCTCCAGCTAACTAGTCTCCTACCTGGGGATCAATGATGTTTAGTGCTAAGGACATTGCAATGGCTTCTATCTGACTCATGTTTTTCCCTCACTCAAACTAAAGATATTTCGTTACCATTTGCATCTCCTGTCTGGCGCACCAGCTCGCTAGCAAATTTCCCCTTAGTCCTTCATCCAAAACTGCCAGAATCCTTTTTTGCCCCCTGCCCGACCAGTTTCCACTAGTTAACTCCTACTGGGAAGAATGAGGGATGAGAACGGAGAGATAGAAAGAAAAAAACTGAAGAAGGCTTCAACAGAGGGAGAACTAGCCTAGCCTAGCCATCTACCGCACTCGTCTACCACAGAGGCAGTCAAGCAACCACAGGGACATCCCTTACTCTCGTTCCCTCTCTCTGCCTCTTCTTCTCTCCTCCTTCCATCCTCATCCCTTCTTTCTATCTTTCTTTCTTCCTCTCTTCTCTTTTTCTCTCTCTTTTCTTCCCTCGGAGGGCCACTGACAGCTCAGAAAGCAAGACTCCTTAGTTCCTCCACTTATTCCGTTAATCTGTCATCTTTATCAGGCTGGGGAAGAGGTGGGCCGGGAGTCGCGGCCTCCCGATCAATCTCCACATTACAGCTGACAGAATGGTGCTAATAACTTATTGATCCCTCTCTGTTCGCCGGGCCTCCGCCGGCGCTGAAAGCCCCTCATTGATTGGCTGCGGACCGAGGGGGGGAGGGAGAGGAGCTTCCGTTCATACTGAGGGAGGATGCACCACTGCCGCCATCGCTGCTACACACACGCAAGGACACACACACACACGCACGCACACACACACACACACACACACACACACACACACACACACACACACACACACACACACACACACACACACACACACACACACACACACCACACACACACACACACACACACACACACACACACACTGTTCCTCTCTCCCATAGCGCAACCCCAGGACAGCAGAGATGGAGAGAGAGTGAGACAGAGAGGGAGGGAGAGGGGAGATAGAGAGAAGGAGAGGGAAGGGAAAGAGGGAGAGAGAGGGAGGGGGAGAAAAGGATAGAGAAGAAGATAGGTAGGGAATAGCAAAGCAAAGGGAGAGATGGATAGAGATTAGGGAGTGAGATGATTGAAGAGGAAAAATAAAGCTAGAATAACCCATTCATTTATAGACTAGGGCTGGGTGCACTCACTGTATATCAGTGATCTGTGTGTGTGTATGTGTGTGTGTGTGTGATTGCTTAATAGGAGTGTGATGGACCAAGATGGAACCAACGCTCCCTAAGAGGCTAATAATACCCTGTTTAAAAACAAATCCTCCCTTTCAAACACACATACACACAAAAAGAAAACTATACAAAAACACCTTTATCCGCCAGTTAGTCTCTCTGGTCTGACCGCAGAGCCACGGTTTACAGTTTCCACAGGCAGCCAGACGCTTAGCCCGGCGCCCCTGCTCTCTCCCCCTCCTGCCCTCCCCTCCTCCCTCCCTCCCTTCCACAGCCCCAGAGTAGCCAGGGGCCTGGGAGGCGGAGGGAGGGAGGGAGGGGACTAGAGGGGGGAGTCAGCCCTCCTGTCTGTCCCTCATATTTAATTAACGGCCCACTCCGGCACGGAGACGGCTCAGCAGCCTGCTTCCCTTTCCTCTGACCCCCCTCACACACACACACACACACACACACACACACGCACACGCACACACACACACACTGCCGCCCGCCGCCACAGCCGCCCTCCCGATACCAGCACCACGCTCATTCATCTCTCTCTCTCTCTCTCTCTCTCTCTCTCTCTCTCTCTCTCTCTCTCTCTCTCTCTCTCTCTCTCTCTCTTACAAACTTTTCTTGTGGCACACTGCCTCCCGCCCTCTCTCTCTCTCCCTCCCTCCCACTCTCTTTCTCTCTATTTCTCTAACCACAGGCCTGCTATGGAAGTTAGACAGTGGGGAGTGAGCTCAATAATAGACTTGATGCTACAACAGAACAGAAAGCAGTTAGCATGTAACAGAAGTACAGCACTAGTGTTAGCAGTAGTGTTTGTCTGGGTGTGCATCCCAAAAGGCATCCTATTTCCTATATAGTGTTCTACTTTTGACCAGGGCCCATAGGGACATTTGGGATCCAGTCTGGGTCTGCTATGATATTGGAGCAATCCCACCACAGCCACAGTCACAATTTAAGTAGTTTACATAGAAACTAGTAACATCATGACAGTACTTTGGAGAAACGATTCAAAACGATTCAAAAGTTCATATCATGTGTCAGGTATTAAAACTGTTATATGACACAAATTATAAGTGCGTGTGTGTGTGCGTGCGTGTGCATGTACACATCTGTGTTTGTTTGTGTGTGCGTTAGATGTGCACATACACCCATGTGTGTGTGTGTACGCACACGCACTACTGTGTATGTGTGTGTCTCTCTCTAATTTATCTGGCAGACAGAATGTGAGCCAGTGGCTGATGGGATTGGACTTGTTTACAGACACGTAGCGAGCCGCTTAGCCATCCTGTTAAATCTCCCTTTAATGCTCAAACTGACAGTTTTTAGGCCCAGGCCCCCTCCGGCGCTTGCTGCACCGCACTCATCCCCCTCCCCCTCATCCTCCTCCCCCCTACCCTCCCTCAACGCTTTGTGTCTTTCTCCATTAAGATTACCATTCACAGGCTAATTTCTCCATTAGGCTTAGCAGCTGATTAGACAGGTCTTTTTGGGAAATCTGTCCCAAACATGGGTCTGAAGACATTGGACAGCTGAGACTTTATCACCCCCGTCCCCCACCCACATGAGGGGGGATAAACAGACATCCCTCCGCCCCCTCATTCCTCTGTATTATGTACCGTATGGGCAATTAAGCTTCTGGGCGGATGAGATCAGAGAGATACAGTAGAAGACGAGGTGTCGGATTTGGGGTGTGACTATGCCACACGTATGCCCCTCTGACTAATGTGATGAAGAAGAACAGAATGTCCACAGGGGGTAATGCTCACCCCACTGAACAATGTACCACTTGAACATGGTATGGGTACTGCTTTATGGGAACCATCTGTGGTTGACCAACTTTGTTGGTAACACTTTACAAGTTTGTCGTGACTTTTTAAAGAAAACCAAACTATGAATTACAGTTTGTCCTGACCCATAGACTACTGTCAGGCGGAGGATCCACCTAACATCTTAGACATCTTATATTGTAAAATCCGGAACTTCTTCTGACAAACTCGATTTAACCAAAACTGTTTTAGCTCGGCTAAACCTAGTTTTAACCCACAAACAAGCGGGTCACTACCAACCCAACATTTGGGAGATAGTTTGGAATGAAAGAGTATTTCGAGTGTAATACGTATACAGCATGTCCCTACAGTATAATTGGCCCTTCCTGACACCTTCGTCCACCAAAACAGTAGGGGACTTCAGACACAGCTAATCCCTATTAGTGGTAGTTTATTCAATGTCTACTAAATAGGACCATCTATCTTTAGAAAAATGAGACAACTGTTTTTTTGCCCCCGAGTTGCGCAGCGGTCTAAGGTGCTGCATCTCAGTGCAAGAGGCATCACCTGGTTTGATTCTAGGCTGTATCACAACCAGCTGTGATTGGGAGTCCCATAGGGCGGCGCACAATTGGCCCAGCTTCGTCCGGGTTAGGGTTTGGCCGGGGTAGGCCGTCATTGTAAATAATTTGTGGGCAACTGACTTGCCTAGTTAAATAAAGGTAACGTAAAACATTTAAATGACTCAATATACCTTTGATGAAACACATACGTATGCATGGGCACAGATCACAATATACAAGGACACAAATCCGAAAAGTTATCATCAGAATGCCAATCCACTCTTATCACTTCATGTTACACAGGAATATTACACAAGTATCTACCTGAAAGTATAACGTTCCAACATTCAGTCTAATTCTGAACGAAAACAGTCTTGATTCACAACTAAAACTGATGAAACAGTGGCTGGTGTTTTTAGGGGGTTTAACTGTTTGGCTGTAAACTGTCAGAAGGCTCTTACTGTAGCTTAACACACACCATGGTGTCCTTTACGCCCATGAAACTGGATTAATGGCAAACAAAGCGATTTATTTAGTGGTCATTTAAAACAGGGGGCTAAGGAAAAACCTGGAGTGCAATAGAACAGGCACACAAGAACCTGAGGTAATCGACTTGAGAGCCACCTTCAGGAATCAGTAATAAGCTGACAGTAAGTTCCCCAATCAAACTAATTACAGCAAATGAAGGGACGAATGCATAATGGTGATGAATTACTCATGTTGATGTAAAGAAAACGGAACCTTATCGCAAATTGGTGGAATACAGGGAGAAAAAGGAAGAAATACACAGACATATAGAAACACACACAACACCCAATCCCCCATCCCAGGTCTTGTAGTATCTTACCTGTCTGTCCTGTGTTGGTGCTGAGGTCAGTGGCTGGCTGGTCCTCGGGCATGCCGTGCTGTCTTGTGTGGTGGAGGTTGGAGATGATTTTAGAGAGGTCACTGTCACGACTGAAACACACAGAGTCAGGGGGTTAGCAACTAACACACTGCTTTATATGACACGTTATTAAGACGCAACAAGGCACAAACACATAGTAACAAAAGGATAGCAAAAAACACACAAAACATGAACCATGACGAAGGCACAGTGATGCCGAAACGTTGGTAAATACCCAATAAATGACTGGAAGTTGATATATGGAGTGTGGGACTCTATTTATTTTGATAGTAAAAAGACAAAACATAACATAACACAACATAACACATAACATAAGACAACATAACATAACACAGCATAACACATAACATAACACAACATAACACATAACATAAGACAACATAACATAACACAGCATAACACATAACATAACACAAAACATAACATAACACAATATAACACATAACATAATACAATATAACACATAACATAAGACAACATAACATAACACAGCATAACACATAACATAACACAAAACATAACACAATATAACACATAACATAATACAATATAACACATAACATAAGACAACACAACATAACACAAAACACAACGTAACACAATATATCACAACATAACATAACATAAGACAACATAACATAAAACAACATTACATAATACAATATAACACAACACAACATAACACATAACATAAGACAACATAACATAACACAATATAACACAAAACATAACATAACACAATATAACACAACATAACACATAACATAAGACAACATAACATAAAACAACATAGCATAATACAATATAACACAACATAACACAACATAACACAAAACATAAGACAACATAACACATAACATAACACAACATAACACAAAACATAACATAACACAATATAACACAACATAACATATAACATGACACAACATAACACATAACATAAACAGAACATAACACAATATAACACAACATAACACATAACATAAGACAACATAACACAAAACATAACATAACACAATATAACACAACATAACACAACATAACACATAATATAAGACAACATAACATAAAACAACATAACATAATACAATATAACACAACATAACACAACATAACATAAAACAACATAACATAACACAACATAACACAACATAACACATAACATAACACAACATAACATAACACAGCATAATACATAACATAACACAATATAACATAACACAACATAAACAAAACATAACACAATATAACACAACATAACACATAACATAAGACAACATAACACAACATAACACAAAACAAAACATAACACAATATAACACAACACAACATAACACATAACATAAGACAACACAACATAAAACAACATAACATAATACAATATAACACAACATAACACATAACATAAGACAACATAACACATAACATAAAACAACATAACATAACATTTACATTTTACATTTAAGTCATTTAGCAGACGCTCTTATCCAGAGCGACTTACAAATTGGTGCGTTCACCTTAAGACATCCAGTGGAACAGCCACTTTACAATAGTGCATCTAAATATTTTAAGGGGGGTGAGAAGGATTACTTTATCCTATCCTAGGTATTCCTGAAAGAGGTGGGGTTTCAGGTGTCTCCGGAAGGTGGTGATTGACTCCGCTGTCCTGGCGTCGTGAGGGAGTTTGTTCCACCATTGGGGGGCCAGAGCAGCGAACAGTTTTGACTGGGCTGCGCAGGAACTGTACTTCCTCAGTGGTAGGGAGGCGAGCAGGCCAGAGGTGGATGAACGCAGTGCCCTTGTTTGGGTGTAGGGCCTGATCAGAGCCTGGAGGTACTGAGGTGCCGTTCCCCTCACAGCTCCGTAGGCAAGCACCATGGTCTTGTAGCGGATGCGAGCTTCAACTGGAAGCCAGTGGAGAGAGCGGAGGAGCGGGGTGACGTGAGAGAAACATACATACATACATAACACATAACATAACACAAAACATAACATGACACAATATAACATAACACAATATAACATAACACAAAACATAGCACATAATAGAACACAACATAACATGACACAGCATAATACATATAACACAATGTAACATAACACAAAAGATAACATAACATAAACACAACATGACACAATATAACATAACACAATATAACACAACATAACACATAACATAACACATAACATAAGACAACACAACATAAAACAACATAACATAATACAATATAACACAACATAACACATAACATAAGACAACATAACACATAACATAAAACAACATAACATAATACAATATAACACAACATAACACAACATAACACATAACATAAGACAACATAACACATAACATAAAACAACATAACATAATACAATATAACACAACATAACACAACATAACACAACATAAGACAACATAACACATAACATAAAACAACATAACATAACACAACACAACATAACACAATATAACACAACACAACATAACACATAACATAAGACAACACAACATAAAACAACATAACATAATACAATATAACACAACATAACACATAACATAAGACAACACAACATAAAACAACATAACATAATACAATATAACACAACATAACACATAACATAAGACAACATAACACATAACATAAAACAACATAACATAACACATAACATAACACAAAACATAACATGACACAATATAACATAACACAATATAACATAACATGACACATAACATAACACAAAACATAACATAACACAAAATAACATAACACAAAACATAGCACATAATATAACACAACATAACATGACACAGCATAATACATATAACACAATGTAACATAACACAAAACATAACATAACATAAACACAACATGACACAATATAACATAACACATTACATAACACAACATTTACATTTACATTTAAGTCATTTAGCAGACGCTCTTATCCAGAGCGACTTACAAATTGGTGCATTCACCTTATGACATCCAGTGGAACAGCCACTTTACAATAGTGCATCTTACACAACATAACACAATAACATAACACAATATAACATAACATAACACAACATAACATTACACAACATAACATAAAACATAACATAAGACAATATAACATAACACAAAACATAACACAACATTACACAACATAACATAACACATAACATAACATAACACAACATAACATTACACAACATAACACATAACATAAGACAATATAACTTAACACATAACATAACACAACATAACACAACATAACACAAAACATAACACAATATAACATTACACAACATAACATAAGACAATATAACATAACACAACATAACACGTAACATTACACAATATAACATAACACAAAACATAACATACCACAACAGAACACATAACACAACATAACATAACACATAACATAAGACAATATAACACATAACATAAGACAACCTAAGATAACAAAACATAACACAACATAACATAACACAACATAACATAACATAACATTTCATGGCTACAGTAAATGAAACATGTCACATGACAAATCAAAACTGCTCAAAACTATCTGGCAAACTTCATCCTCAAAACTAAAATCTATTACAGAATTATGAAATATAGAAAAACAATGTAGACCAGCGTTCACCAACCTTTTCTAAATCAAGATCACTTTCTGGGTCAAAATGCAAGCTGAGATCTATCGCTCAGGTTTTTTAAAAACAAAACCATAAGCCTATGCAACATTAACCAATTAAAAACAGAATTGCCCTGCCAATGTTGTTCTTCTCAGACCATTTTGAAATTATATATTTTTTTAAAAGTGGTATATGATCACACTGATCATTTACCCTGAGCATCCTGACCAGTTGCATCACCGCCTGGTATGGCAACTGCTCGGCATATGACCGTAAGGCGCTACAGAGGGTAGTGCGTACGGCCCAGTATATCACTGGGGCCAAGCTTCCTGCAATTCAGGACCTACATAATAGGCAGTGTCAGAGGAAAGCCCGTAAAATTGTCAGAGACACCAGTCACCCACGTCATAGACTGTTTTCTCTGCTACCGCACGACAAGCGCCAAGTCTAGAACCAAAAGGCTTCTTAACAGCTTCTACCCCCAAGCCATATGACTGCTGAACAATTAATCAAATGGCCACCGGACTATTATATTGACCACTGGACATTTTGTACACTGCTGCTACTCGCTGGTTATTATCTACGTATAGTCACTTCACTACCTACGTGTACAAATGACCTCAACTAACCTGTGCCCCCTGCACACTGACTCGGTACCGGTATCCCCTGTATGTAGCCTCGTTATTGTTATGTTATTGTGTTACTTTTTATTATTTTTTATATTCTACTTTAGTTTATTTGGTAAATACTTTCTTAACTCTTCTTGAACTGCACTGTTGGTTCAGGACTTGTAAGTAAGTATTTCACGGTAAGGTCTACACTTGTTGTGCATGTGACAAATAAAGTTTGATTGGATTTAATTTGTTGTATTAGCCTACTAGCGAGGCACAGCTGAGTGGATGGCCGCCATTTGATGGTCAGTCTGGGGGGAGGGAGCAGCAGTGAGGCTGCCACTCACCCAACTTATCGTCCCTCAGCTCTCCCTCCTCTGGGAAAAGGGGACACAGTCTTCCAGCTGATGGCGAAACTCAAGTCGCGCTGCATTGTTCTGCCTCACGCACCAATTCATGTTGTTACTCCTATGACTTGAGAAAGTGAAATACTCCTCGAAATTAAAAAAGACCCAAGCTGCTAATAATAACAACGCTATCTTATCTGAACACTTTGCTGTACTCATTCATTGCATCTGCAGTGCTGGTTAGAGCGCGAGTGGAAGTAGGGAGAATGCACATTTTATGGCTTTGAACAAAGTGATGACAGTGCTTAATAACAGCTTAAACATGAATTTATTCATGAAAATAGCAGCTCTTTGCTGTATTCATTAAGTCTCTCTCTAGTCATGGTTTTAAAAGTCTTGAAATCTCACAGTATCAACTTTGCTGTGTGTTTGAGGCTTCTTTTTACATTCTATGGCTCGTGGAAACTGGGCAGACACAGTGATCTGAGCTATCTGATTGGCCAGTGGTAGGCCAATAGGTGCTCTTGATTTGCTCTCTGGGCCTGCCGAGTAGGCGGAGTTCTACCTTCAGACACATGAAATGGTTAAAAATGGGAAGACTTTGCCTTGCTGGTGCTAGGGCTGCTAAATGAAGCGTGCTTACCGCCAACAGCTGCATTCATTAGTTTTATTAACAAATGTCAATAAAAAATGAAGGTCTGCCAAAGCAACAACCTGATAAAAACAAATGTATATGAATGCTGTAAGTACAGAAATTGTTAGCTCACTGGGATATGAATATCCAACTAGTCAGTGACAACTGTGCAGAGTTTGTGACAGCAACTATGTGAGCTTATAACAGTATTACCGACACTATGTCCTGGTACTTCCTATGATCTTCTATGTAGAAGAACCCCTTACCTTCTAACGACTCTTGTGTCACTTGTCAGCGTCATAGAGCAAACCATTTACATGTGCGTGTTCATGAGAGCCTCAGCTTTTCATAGATACGTTTGTAGCTCAAACCAGACTTTACAGACGTTTAGCTCAGCCCCCGCTAATCACACAGACTAATGGTTGGTATCTACAGATGCAAAAGAAATATATTAATCCAATGGTACAACCCAAAAGTTGGTTCATTTTCAACTGTAGTCCCTGGACTTTAAAGCCCTCTCTCCCACTGTGACACCACTGTCCTCGTCTCTCTTCAAGGCCAAACCATTGGAGGGTTTTAGAGATTAGGGCTTGGATCTGCCTGCCATGCACAGCTCCCTCTAATCCAGCAGCAGCAACTACGGACACAACTGTGTCATGGAGTTACTTCAACGCAATCTGATTAGCGCTCTGATCGCATTAAACGGCATAACGATGGAAAATAGGCGCTTATCATTTGAGGGAATATCACAGACAATCTCTCCGTCACTATATGGCTATGGGGCATACGGTCGAAAAGGTTTGGTTTATTGAATGTTAAATTCTGCAAAAGTTATGCCTCAAGTGTTATTTTATTGCAGAAAATACAAAATACAGATAAGGAAGATATGAACGAATGTCATTACATTTAATAGTTTTCCCCTGTTTCCTTAAATTTGGAGTATCAAGGTCAACTGAATATGTTCAAATCAAGTTTGGTGAACATACTAGTTGTCTTACATAAGAACAGATTCCAGAATTTCCCCCATATGT
This sequence comes from Oncorhynchus nerka, assembly GCF_034236695.1. NCBI lineage: Eukaryota > Metazoa > Chordata > Actinopteri > Salmoniformes > Salmonidae > Oncorhynchus > Oncorhynchus nerka. The sequence continues at coordinate 45,819,990 of NC_088415.1, read as the reverse complement.
TCAGGGAACATTATTGCTAACCAGGAAGGGACAGTGGAGGGAGTCAAGGTGACAAGGCATAGTGGCTGGGGATGGTTCTGATTGGCCACCACTCTGAGGAGGCCACATGGTTTGCGGCTGCTGGATTCTGGATTTTTACAGCACAATGATTATAGGCTCTAGCTCCGTAATGCCAGGCTGCCGTGCTCCGAGCTGTTTTCCAAATTGTACGGAACAGATGCAGGGGAATTTATTTTGTCTGATTCTGACCACGTTGGGATACCAGTTGCTTGTCAGTCAACGGGAATCAATGAGTCAAACTTAAAACAAAACAGAACGCAGAGAAAATAAGTCCTGCCTAGTTGCTAAGCGACAAATCATGCTTTAGTTGTGCCATGACGTCACACTTTCGGTGACACTACTCCAACCAAGCCCTAGACCTCAATCAAAATACAACCTGTAAAGAAGTTGAAAATCTAATTTCTATGATGTTTTTGCTACACGCAATTCAGGTCTACTTTGTTAAGGTTCATAGTCATACGGGCTAATTTAGATTACATCATGCAGAAAATCACAGATCCACAAAATTGAGATCCGTTAGCAACTAAACCCCTGACCCTACCTGCTCCCTATCATTGAAAGTGATCGTCATAATGCTACTCTGAACTTCTCACTGAGGCTACGGGGTTATTATCACATGGCAATGTTGCGGTGCTAAGCTGTGATGAACAAGGACATCATTAGCGCTGGTAATTAGCACACTTTTCATGCGCAGTCCCTGCATGGTTGGCTAAAGAGGGACAGCTCCTCCCCCCTGCATGGGTGGCCAGGCCAAGGTCATAATCTGTGCTTGGGCTACAGGGAATGTGGGATGTGTGTGTGTGTGTGTGGGGGGGGGGGGGTTAAGTCCTAGCCGCCTGACTCAGCTCTCCCTCATGAGTTGGGTAGGTGTGTGGGGGGGAGGGGGCATAGGGTAAGGGAAGGGGGGTAGCGATTGGATGTGGTGGTGACAGCTAAGAAGAACATGAGATTCTGTTTTATGGCCTAGGCCGCACACCGAAGACAATCATCTCATCCTCGGCTCATCCCTAAACTGATCAATACCACCCTCATCATCCCCAGTTGGTCTAGTCCACAGGACAGACTAACTGACAGACTGATAGAGATGCCATGACCCAGATGCTACTACTTTATTAGCCAGGCTCTAATGCAGGGTAACGTTGACACGGATTGAGAATCAGAAACATGATCCATTCAATCCAATGAGCTCCAAATTCTACTCACCCGTAACATAGAAAATATAAAACTTTTAGAGGAGAACATTGCTGATAGATGGTTTGTGAATATATTTCTAAAAAGACCCATCGTAAATCAGTAAAGTGTTCAGACAACTGACAATTTGGAGGCTATTTCTGAATCAGTTAAGGAGAAAAGAGTAAAATAACAAATTTACACTGCATCTCATTATCACATTGAAAGGAAACTAGTGGGTCCAGTCACATTTTTCAGAGTTCCATTGACTCTCAGAGAGTGATTACCAAACTCAGTCTTTAGTTCAGTGTATAGAGGGGAGAAAAAAAACAGATGCGTGGGCTGGGCTGGTATAGATGACCATTAGACCAGAGAGACATTCCTGGTATCACTGTTTATGAAGTACATACATATAATGCAATAACATCCTTTACAAAGCCTTATAATACACATACAGAGCCTTCAGAAAATATTCACATCGCTTTACTTTTTCCACATGATGTTGTGTTTGTGTCACTGGCCTACACACAATACCCCATAATGTAAAAGTGGAATTATGTTTTTTAAATTAATAAAGAAATGAAAAGCTGAAATGTCTTGAGTCAGTAAGTATTCAACCCCTTTGTTATGGCAAGCGTAAGTGAGTTCAGGAGTAAAAATGTGCTTAACAAGTCACACAATAAGCTGCATGGACTGTGTGCAATAACAGTGTTTAAGATGATTTTTGAATGATTGGCCCATCTCTGTACCCCACACAATTATCTATATTATCAGTCGAGCAATGAATTTCAAAACCAGATTAAACGAAAAAGACCAGGGAGGTTTTAAAAAGTCTCACAAAGGGCACCTATTGGTAGATGGGTAAAAAAACAAACAGACATTGAATATACCTTGGAGCATGGTGAAGTTATTAATTGCACTTTGGATGGTGTATCAATACACCCTGTCACTACAAAGATACAGGCGTCCTTCCTAACTCAGTTGCCAGAGAGGAAAGAAACCACTCAGGGATTTCACCATGAGGCCAATGGTGACTTTAAAACAGTTAGAGAATTTATTGGCTGTGATAGGAGAAAACTGAGGATGGATAAATAAAATTGTACAGTACTAACCTAATTGACAGAGTAAAAAGGAGGACAGTAAAATATATAATATTCCAAAATATGCATTCTGTTTGCAATTCACTTTTTGTTCTGAGTTCAAAGTGTTATGTTTGGGGCAAATACGATACATTACTGAGTACCACTCTCCATATTTTCAAGCATAGTTGTGGCTGCATCATGTTATGGGTATGCTTGTAATCGTTAAGGATTGGGGAGTTTTTCAGGATAAAAAAGAAATGGAACGGCAGAATCCTAGAGGAAAACCTGGTTCAGCTGATGTAAAAAGGGCTTTATATATACATTTGATTGATTCAGTCTGCTTCCAACAGACACTGGGAGATTTATTGACCTTTCAGCAGGACAATAACCTAAACCACAGAGCCAAATCTACACCGGAGTTGCTTACCAAGAAGAGCGTGAATGTTACCGCAAGACCTGAAAATGGTTGTCTGGCAATGATCAACAACCAATTTGACAGAGCTTGAAGAATTTTGAAAGGAATAATGCTCTTAGAGACTTACCCAAGAAGATTCACAGCTGTAATTGCTTCCAAAAGGTGCTTCTACAAAGTATTGATTTAGGCGTGTGAAAATGTAGGTAAATAAGATATTTCTGTATTTCACGTTCATTAAATGTGCAACATTTTTGTCATTATGGGGCATTGTGTGTAGATGGGTGAGAACCCCAAAAAACATGAACTCCATTTTGAATTCAGCCTGTAGCGCAACACAATATGTAATAAGGGGTACGAATACTGCATACTTTCTGGAGACACTGTATAATGTGTTGTGACACTGTCTATTAGTGTCCATAATAACTCACAAGTGACTATAAAACTTTGCTGAAACTACAGCGGCACTCAAACAGAAAATAGCCCCCACAGAAAAGGCTCACTGGGAAAGTTGCTGGAACTTCAACCAAAGGGAGTTAACAGCTGCTGTTCTGACATTACCAAAGGAGAAACAAATGAGACTCTCCAAATGCCATGAAAAACATCTTCTCCTGGCATGGGAACAGAATAGCAGAGGGCAACCCCGCAGTGCCCTGCTGTGACATTGGCAAAGAGGAGCTGGACAAAGCTGGAGCTCATAGTGTGAGCTGACACTGGCTGGCACGGGTTGGCACCCTGGGCACCCCGATGCCATGTCTGACACCACAGCTGACACTGCACTGACAGACAGGGGGACAGAGGGGACAATGGGATATAGGCAGCTGCCATGGCGGGGCCATGGAGGTGTCATGCAGGTGTAGAGGGAGTTTGCATCCCAAATAGCACCCTATTCCCTATATAGTGCAACGCTTTTGACCAGTGCCCAATCTGGTCAAAAGTAGTACATTATATAGGGAGTAGCGTGCCATTTGGGACACACCCAGAGATGACAGCCTGTTTGGAACACCTGCTGCCTGCAGCTATAGCGCTACTGCAGAGCCCTCCCTCCTACTCCGACCTCAAAACAAAAAACAGACCACACAGCTGGCTACAACCTGCACCTGCAGGTGATCCACATCCTTTACTATAGCCAGCCCTGACTCGAGTTCAAATGACCATCTGATATGGGCTCATGCAAATACACAGCGGCAGTTAAAAAAAGGCTTTAATTACCATCGCTGAGTGATATCTTCGTTCTCTAGACCAAAATGTACTTATGTAAGGTCTTTTGGTGAGAATTTATTTTTTTTGTCAAAAAACAAAGGCTTAATGCAAAGATATGGATTTCGACATACTTCGTGTTTTGTTTTGTTTTCAGACAAAGACTTGTGTACCGTGTGCCATTCACATTTGGATGGAAAGACAGCCTGCAACTGGGGCCCGAGCAAGCAGAGGGAGTCATAAATAAATCCATAAATAAATACATAAATAAATAAGAACAGCCCGGGATATCTCTTGGGCTTTCCCTGTTGTTCCTTCCTTACAAAAGCTGATGTGGGGCCGATATGGCTGCAGAGAGAAAGAAAAGTACAATGATATAAAAGATACGTCTGCCTTATGGAGACTTGGTAAGGTTCTCTCTAACTAAACCACTACACTGAGCCAGAAGATGGTGTCAGAATCCAATCTTGGAGATGTGAGTATGTTTAGTAATGGATCGACCCAAATATTCTCCCAAATGTCAAATGTCAGATTTCAGTATCTGATCTCAGATATTTTATCTATTATCATCTGTTATCTAATAGTCTCATTGCGTATTATCTATTGTCTCATTGCAGTGCCGCTCTCTGCAGAGGTGATATTGAGTTTTAGGAAGTAAATTACCAATAATAATTTGGGATTAAAATTAAGCAATTCTTCAAACCAGGGACCGAGATTCAAAAGAGATTCTTTAGGACTTCAACTCTAAGAAAGGTAGGTTTCCTATAGTGCATAATCAAACAGCACTTTGGAACAGTACCCTGTTTAAAATGCAACCCTCCAAATGTTTTCATGGAGAGACAGTGACATCGTGAGCATCTTTACTAGACCCTCCATGCAAAAGTAATCTTTTGCACAGAAAGAAGACAAATTCCACACTTCCGTGTATGTGGAAAACTGGATTCTTGCTGCAAGTACCTCCTAACCTGTTGCCATGGAGAAGCGTGTGAAAGTAGCAAATAGGTCTTCAGCCTCTTTTTCCAGAAAGCTCAAATAGCTCCGTATTCACTAATTAGACATTTAGGAGAAAGTCCTTTCCAAAGAATTCCTCTGTCGCCATGATGCTTGCTGGCTATAAGTTAAAGACACAATCTCACCAAGACCAGAAGTAAGAGAAAGGTTAACCTTCTTGTTTTATTAACGTAGGTTTATCATACACGATAAAATGTAAACATAAAAAATATAGTACTATTATAATAGTAACTTATATCCATTGTTTAAATGGAAAGATTGCCGTCTATAAGGAGAGAACGACTGAGATACAGGCCAACCTTAATTCTTGGACTAAAAAACGAAACTCAAGAAAACTGTCTGGACAATTTTAAGACAATTCTATGAATTAGTATTGGGCTCCTACCCATTCCTCCACTACACAACTGTAAACAAACATCTTTCAGACTTACCTCCTTAGCATAAAACCTCGAACAAACTTTGCCTCTGCTGAGCTGAGGTTTTTCCCTCAGCGAACATTACTATTGCATCAATATAAATAAATACACAACTTACATTATCTATTTCTACAGTACTAAAAACTGACTTAAGACAAAATGCTAATTTACACAGATCATAAATTCTACTCCAGTACATACCAGCATTGATAGAGTGAGGTATCGTGATTCTAGCAGAAATTGTGCGAGTTGGCCTCCACTGGGTTCAGCCTCTAGCATCTCTGCTTCCTAGAGAGGGGCTGGACACCTTGCAGGGACTACTTTCAGATACACAGAGCAATGTTGTGGTTGCTATGTTAGCGTCCAGCGGTTCACGGAAGGCTATGCCCAGTGGAAATAGGAATGGCTGCTTTGCACAGCACACCTCTCGCTTTGTCCCACAGAAGGGTCTACTACCAGCACCCTTGTGACAACCTCCCTCCTCCCATTTCAGACATGTAATCTACTTAGACTGTTATACTACACAAGCAATAATGCTATTTCCCCTTCCATAAGAAATATGGGAAACATTTTGCTTTTGAAAAGGAAACATTTTATGGTTGTGTACATGAAATAGAAACATATGACATAAATGCTTGACTTAGTGAGTTTTCTAAGGCTATAAACGTATGTGTTGTGTGGCGTTTTTCCACAGGGTGCTCCTTAAAAGCCCAACGTCTGCAGGTTGAACTTATATAATCCGTGGTGGTTGCTCGGTAATTACCCAGACTCTCTGTCAGCACTTTGGAATCAAAGCCTTGTTATCTACACAACGTCAAACTCAAACAACACTCAGGTAGGCTTTGTTTTGCCCTTGAGTATAAGACACTAAACATACGCTACCACCGTCAAATATTTAGCCAGTATGATGGATTCCGGTAGCACTTTTCATAACTCCATGTAAGAAAACATTTATAATGGATTAGTAGATAGTTTACTGAAAATGTATTAACACATTTGTAAATGTTAGTAACCTAGTTATTCACACATTTATAAACAACTTTCAAAGTATTTAATAATGATTCATAAGATCATTCATAATATGTTTAATGTAGGTCCTTATAAACCATTTACCAAGATGGACATGCAATTGGAAGACATTCCAGCATTCCAGACATTCCAGCAGTACCTGATGCTTCTTAAAGGGATACTTCAGGATTTTGGCAATGAGGCCCTTTAACTACTTCCCCAAAGTCAGATAAACTCGTGGATATAATTTTTATGTTTCTGCGTGCAGTTTGAAGGAAGTTGCTAACTAGCGCTAGTGCAATTGCTAACTAGCGTTAGCATAATGACTGGAGATCTATGGTGTCTGCTAGCATGTTAGCATTGGCTCGCGAAACTACCTCTAACTTCCTTCCAGTATGGACAAAGAAACATAAAAATGGTATCCATGAGTTCATCTGTAGATGAAGGGCTTCATTGTCAAAATCCCAAAGTAGCCATTCAAGGTCTCAAATGGCCTCTAGAACATATCAATGGTTAAACAATAGGCACACAATAGGCATGCAGAGGATTTTTTTTAAACATATTTATTCCAAAACTGTCACACTGTTGTAATAGTGTGATGTGTAAGTGTGTGATGGTGTCCCATGTAGCTCAGTCGATAGAGCGTGGCACTTGCAACGCCAGGATTGTGAGTTTGATTTCCATGGGGGACCAGTATGAAAATGTATGCATTCACCACTGTAAGTAACTCTGGATAAGAGCATCTGCTAAATGACTCAAATGAACTTTCGACACACTCTATGCTGAGTTAAATAATGATTTTAATCCGAAAATGCCAAGCATCTCTCGGCAGTGGCTTTTCTACCAAAACCAAAGTGTGGATTGCAGTCAGTCCTTGTAGCGTTCTAATCTCGATTAACCCAAAACTAAAATATTGCAGAATTTGGTCAGCTGTGTGATCAAATTGTGGGTCCATAGGTGTTAGAAATTTGGAGTTCCGGTTTGCGAAGTCTTCATCCTCGAAAAAGAAAACTCTTAGACAAAGCTAATTTCACCACACGTGTGAATCAGTCAAAGTTTAAGCACTGCCATTGCCCAATCCTGATACAGTGGTTCCTCCTTTAAAAATTGCAGCATATTGCACGATATTTAAGTATGAAACACTGGTACCATTAATGCTGGTTAGTGCTAGTTTGACCACCAGAGGGCATCGGTGAGAAGCATTTGATAGCCTTCAATAATGGCTGTAATAGAGAATGCGGGCATGCGGGACACCGGTGTTCAATTCTCTGACGGGGAGGAAGGAGTAGGCTGTCCTTGTAAATAAGAATTTGTTCTTAATTGGTTCCATATGTGTTATTTCATAGTTGTGACGTCTTCACTATTATTCTACAATGTAGAAATTAGTCAAACTAAAGAAAAACCCTGGAATAAGTAGGTGTGTCCAAACTTTGACTGGTACTTGCTTAATTAATTAGATTAATATTATGATGTTTATATTCCAAGGAAAATGAAAAACCCTCTGGGTTTCCGTTAGGATGGAATGGAAAATATGGTGCTGTACAACGTGAAGATCGGGAGTACAGGACTGGGCTATTTAGCTAAAGAATCCAGTGTCCTGAGGGCATGTGGGAGACTGGGGTTCAATTCCCCAACAGGGAGGAAAGAGTAGACTATCCTTGTAAACAAGAATTTGTTCTTAACTGACTTGCCTAGTTAAATAAAAGTTACGCTAACAGCACAACATTTCTACACTCTAATTCTAGTCTAACTAATACCCATATGGAGATTCAGTGAAAATAAAAATCTTGTTGATTTATCAAGACCATGCTTGTTTCAGAGCAGTGTAAAACGGTGCTAAAATAGTTGTAGGCGTAACCGATGTGAAATTGTTAGCTAGTTAGCGGTGGTGCGCGCTAATAGCGTTTCAATCGGTGACGTCACTCGCTTTGAGACCTTGAAGTAGTGGTTCCCCTTGTGGCTTTTGTGGAGCGATTGGGTAACGATGCTTCGAGGGTGATTGTTGATGTGTGCAGAGGGTCCCTGGTTCGAGGCGAGGAGAGGGACAGAAGCTATACTGTTACATAGGCTATTGCTTCAAATCCTATTGCTTCTAACTTCAATATGCTATTCAATAAGACCTACAGCACTTTTAACAGCACATTAATCAACATGAGACTCATGTTGCCTACGGTAGGCCTACAGTATATCGAAAAATATTATGTGACTGTCCTCCAATAATTACATTTAGAGAATTGAAGGATTGGAGTATATTACTGTAATTCAGTGATATTTATTCTCATAGTAATTCGTTATGAATCCATAACTAAATAAACATCGTCATTTTGAAAGAGTATTTTTAACATTCTTTAATTAATGACAGCATAAATATGCCATTATTAGCTACATTGTTTTAGTTTGAACGTGCAGACTGGCACACTAAGAACAGAACAGCGGGAACGTTTCTCTAGTCAGCGCCAGTATTAGTGCAATGCCCCTTAAAGTGTAATAAATCCTAAAAACATAATAAAAACCTTAGCGTAACAACAGTTTTAGTAAGTAATACTGAAGTTATCAATTATCAGTTTCTATTTAGGTTTATGTCGCCCATTCAGTGTCAGTTTGAGACACAGTAGGACCCAAAAGCATAATCAGTGCTCTAACTCCCCCTTGCGCTGGTCTGGAGCAATGAGGTGCTGATGCAGGGTACCGTACTAAACCACAAATGACCTGAAAGTCCCGTGGCGTAAGCTCGCAACTTTTAAAGGAGGAACCTCTGTATGTCCAAATAATCAATCAAAACCCAAACACCAGAACTACTACTGCTCTATATCTTATGCATTCCATCCCATTGAAACAGATGCTTCAGTTTACGCACAGAATTTGTCCACGAGAGATTAAGAGCAGTCCATAGACACATTTCTGAATAGATTATTTCACTGACCTACTACATATGTTTGAAGAGTTGCTACCTTTAAAGGCCCAGTAAATATGTCACCAAGCAAAGCCATGTGTAAAAAATGGTCTGCGGTTAAAAGACTAAAGCACTGGAAATATTGAAAGGTTATATAGTACATGTAACGTTTGTACTTGTAAATCATACATGTACCTTATTCACATATCAATAGTAATGAAGGAATAAAGAAAGAAAAACTATCCGTTCCGTTTTATGATGAGTAACACATTTACAACTCTTCGTTAAGTCCTTGCAACAGTTGTTTCACAACAGTGTTTGTGAATAAAATGTTTGATAATGTTTGACATATTTCCTGCAGTCAAACACGTGATTATCCTGTGTTTCATATATTTCTACACTATGAGGTTGGAACAATACTTTTGAAATGGTGAAAGTTATGATAATGCACTTGTAGTTTAAGAGCTGTTTATGAAGACAGCCTGAAATGTATGTCTGTTTTGGTTGTATGGAGTTTTTTAAATGAGTTAATAGACCAATAAGAAAGATAGCTCCAAACCTCTCTGCCAATAACAGCTAGTTTTCAGTGTTTCCCTCATCACTCAGACCACTCCCAGACAGTCCTTTCAAAAATGTTGTTTGAGAAATTGCTCTTTGCTAAGAAGCTGCTTTTGTTTCTTTTTGATCATTTCAATTGAAAACAATCACAGTAAAATGATTGTTACCCAGAAAAGATTTGATATTGTGATAAAAACAACTGCATTGAACCTTTAACACCATTGATATTTTGAGACGTTAACCATGTCCATCGTTTTGTGAGAAGTTACACTGGTCACTCAAAAGATTTCTACATGATTTATAATGTATAAATAGCCCACACTTTACATGAGGCCAAACAAAAAGACTTAACTAATTATTAGTAACTGGTTTATAAGGACTGACACTACACAACCAAAAGTATATGTACACCTGCTTGTCGAACATCTTATTCCAAAATCATGGACATTAGTATGGAGTTGGTCCCCCCTTTTGCTGCTATAAAAGCCTCCGCTCTTCTGGGGAAGGCTTTCCACTAGATGTTGGAACATTGCTGCGGGGACTTGCTTCCATTCATCCACAAGAGCATTAGTGAGGTCAGGCACTGATGTTGGGTGATTAGGCCTGGCTCGCAGTCGGTGTTCCAATTCATCACAAAGGAGTTTGATGGGGTTGAGGTCAGGGCTCTGTGCAGGCCAGTCAAGCTCTTCCACACCGATCTCAACAAACCATTTCCCAAACTGTTGCCACAAAGTTGGAGGCACAGAATCGTCTAGAATGCCATTGTATGTTGTAGCGTTAAGATTTCCCTTCACTGGATCTAAGGGGCCTAGACCAAACCATGAAAACAGCCCCAGACCATTATTCCTCCTCCACCAAACTTTACAGTTGGCACTATGCATTCGGGCAGGTAGAATTCTCCTGGCTTCCGCCATACTCAGATTCGTCTGTCGGACTGCCAGTTGGTGATGCGTGATTTATCAGTTCAGAGAAAGCGTTTCCACCGTTTCCAATGATGGCGAGTTTTACGTGGTGTAAAGCCGATGCTTGGCATTGCGCATGGTGATCTTAGGCTTGTGTGCGGCTGCTCGGCCATGGAAACCCATTTCATGAAGTTCCCGATGAACAGTTCTTGTGCTGATGTTGCTTCCAGAGGCAGTTTGGAACTCGGTAGTGAGTGTTATGATTTTTACACGCTATGTGCTTAAGCATTCTGCACTCTGTGAGCTAGTGTGGCCTACCACTTCGTGGCTGAGCCGTTGTTGCTCCTAGACGTTTACACTTTTCAACAGTACTTACAGTTGACCTGGGCAGCTCTAGCAGTGCAGAAATTTGACGAACTGACTTCACAGTGCCACGTTGAAAGGCCATTCTACTGCCAATTTTTGTCTATGGAGATTGCATGGCTATGTTCTCAATCTTATAAACCTGTCAGGAAACGGGTGTGGCTGAAATAGCCTAATCCACTCATTTGAAAGGGTGTCCACATACTTTTGTATATATATATATATATAGTGTAAATTAAACATCTTGGGAATGGAGTAATGATCAATAAATGATTAATAAACTATTTACTAATCCATTAGACATGCTTTATTATGTGGAGTTATTATAAAGTGCTATCTGGATTCCGTACGTCACTTACCTATTGTCTCAATAGACTTGCAAACCACTCCAGGCTAAAAGAAAACGATTGGATATCTGGACTCTTATCATAAGATACCTTTATTTTTGCAGTATTGGAAGTTACTATTTAATTTCCTTTCAGATCACGATCTCGTCTCCTCCTTACTCCCTGGTTGTGTCTACACAGTTTGAGTAAAGGGAGAGGGACTACCCAACACATCAAAGAGCTTTAACTCCTGTTCCAAATGTGCCGTCTTTGTGACAACAGACCATTCATAATTGTGTTGGTTCTACCAGGTTTTTGTACCGGTTCTATCAAGCATTTGCCATGTTCCCCTTCGGCCCGGGCACTCTTTGCTTAATCAGCAGGAATGATACGCATCTCTCCTCACTGTTCTGGTGGCCTACTGAACTAATCACCCGTAAAGCCGATGGCCATTAACATTAATCTGGTTAAAAGATATAGAGCCCTCTAATGAACTTGACAAGTCCTCTTTAAGGATGACAACACCTCCGAGGACCTTTCTGACAACTACGAAATCATGTTACCATGTAGACACAGTACCTGAGGCTGATCCAAGAGCCTATTACTCTGTGTTACAGCACATCCATGCGGTAATTTTAAAAGTGCTACAACAATAGCTGATCGTTCAAAATACTTTAGTTGTTTTGAAGAGAAAATTGAACGAATTAACGTTAAATGGTCTAGATCTAGGGTATTACAGTCTTGTATTCTTTCAACCTTCAACAATTAAATTTGGGTGACAGAGTTGAGCTCACATAAACAGTCAACTCCTGGTGAAAACCTAAATTGATGTAAATTGAAGCCTGCCAGCATAGTGGAGTCTGCCACTAGCACAGTCAGTGTAGTCAGCTCAGCTATCCCCATTGAGACCGTGTCTGTGCTTCGAACTAGGTTGGGCAAAACTAAACGTGGCCTTAGCAATCTCACTGGAATAAAGACTAATCACTGATCATAATCTTGATGTGACCATATCCCCCATGCATCCCACAAAGGCGGAGGTGTTGCTAACATTTACGATAGCTAATTGAAAGTAGAATTGAAATCACTGACGTGATCTTCCTGTCCGGGTTGGCGCCCCCACCCCCTCGGGTTGTGGGCTATACTCAGGCTTGTCTCAGGATGGTAAGTTGGTGGTTGAAGATATCCCTCTAGTGGTGTGGAGTTATGTCCTTCCTGTTTGGCCCTGTCAGTGGGTATCGTCGAACGGGGCCACAGCGTCTCCCGACCCCTCCTGTCTCAGCCTCCAGTATTTATGCTGCAGTAGTTTGTGTCGGGGGGCTAGGGTCAGTCTGTTATATCTGGAGTTTTTCCCCTGTCTTATCCGGTGTCCTGTGTGAATTTAAGTATGCTCTCTCTAATTCTCTCATTCTCTCTTTCTTTCTTTCTTTCTTTCTCTCTTTCTTTCTTTCTCTCTGTCGGAGGACCTGAGCCCTAGCACCATGCCTCAGGACTACCTGGCCTGATGACTCCTTGCTGTCCCCAGTCCACCTGGCCTTGCTGCTACTCCAGTTTCCACTGTTCTGCCTGCCGCTATGGAACCCTGACCTGTTCACCGGAAGTGCTACCTGTCCCAGACCTGCTGTTTTCAACTCTCTAGAGACAGCGGGAGCGGTAGCGATACTCTGAATTATTGGCTATTTAAAAGCCAACTGAGATTTACTCCTGAGGTGCTGACCTGTTGCACCCTCGACAACTACTGTGATTATTATTATCATCTAGTTCCTCTCTAGGTTTCTTCCTAGGTTCTGGCCTTTCTAGGGAGTTTTTCCTAGCTGCCGTGCTTCTACACCTGCATTGCTTGCTGTTTGGGGTTTTAGGCTGGGTTTCTGTAAAGCACTTTGTGACATCAGCTGATGTTAGAAGGGCTTCATAAATACATTTGATTGATTGATGTAGAAGTGGACCATAACACAACAATGTTTCTTAATTCAATCAGGTATTTGTCTGCATCACGATGAGAATGACACAGTATAATTATCACAATGGATTTTTTTGTGCATGAAGTAGCAAAGTGTGATGTGACACAATGCTAGCGAGAATCCTGAGGATGTGTCGAGGAGGTAGAGAATAGACACACACCCATATATACAGCATCCCATCTTTTTCACCATCCATTGACCAAATCCAATTTGTTAAGACCCATCTACGACTCACTTACTGGGTCTGTGGTCAATAGAAATCAGATTTCCCTGATTGGACATCCCATTATCCCTTTCGCTCAGACCCATTGCATTTGGGTAAAGTAGGGCTGAGATGGATGCCCGGGACAGAGCGGAGCTGTGGCTCCAGCGAGTCCGCCTCCTTTTAAAGGGTAAAAGCCTGACATATTAGTCATAAGTGTTCTTTAAATTCATTATCATCTTAACACATGAGCACCGCACGTGTCAGTGGGGAAAGTAATTTAATGAGGTTAGTGGATCCATTTACAACTTTACAGTTGCTGTGCTGTCCTCCATGTCACAACCAGTCTTGAGACAGCACGCACGCACACACGCACACACATACACACACACACACACACACACACACACACACACACACACATAAAATATTTTTCATAAAGAAAAGATCATAGCATTTTAACCATTTTACATGGATATGTTCGAAACAGGATATTGGGAGATTTTAATGCCCAATTCCTTTGATAATTTTTTACTAACACACACAAAAATGGAGTATGTCATCAGAGCCTCATCCTCATTTGAGCTCATTGTCACGCCCTGGTCTAAGTATTTTGTGTTTTTCTTCATGTATTGGGTCAGGCCAGGGTGTGGCATGGAGTTTGTGTATTGTGGTGTGTTTTGTCTTGGGGTTTTGGTGTGTATTTTAGTGGGATTGTAGCTTAGTGGGGTGTTCTAGGAAAGTCTATGGCTGTCTGAAGTGGTTCTCAATCAGAGACAGGTGTTTATCGTTGTCTCTGATTGGGAACCATATTTAGGCAGCCATATTCTTTGGTTGTATTGTGGGTGATTGTCCTTAGTGTCTTGATGTCCTGATTATGTGTTAGTTTGCACCAGTTTAGGCTGTTTCAGTTTTCATTACGTTTATTGTTTTGTAGAGTTTGTGTTTTGATTCGTGTTACGTTGTTTTATTAAACATGGATCGAAATCTACACGCTGCATTTTGGTCCGACTCTCCTTCACCATATGAAAACCGTTACAGAATCACCCACCACAAACGGACCAAGCAGTGTGTCAACAGGCAGGAGCAGCCCAAAGAGGAGATGCATAAGAAGGATTTCTGGACATGGGAGGAGATCCTCGATGGGAGAGGACCCTGGGCTAAACCAGGGGAGTGTAGCCACCCAAAGGTGCAACAGGAGAAGAGGCAACAGAGGCAGCAACAGCAGGAGCAGCAGCAGCTACAGTGGGAGAGGTTGCACCACCTGGAGAAATGGACATGGGAGGAGGAACTGGACGGTAAAGGACCCTGGGATCAGCCTGGAGATTATTGTCGCCCCAAAGCCGAGCTGGAGGCAGCAAAAGCAGAGAGGCGGCACGGCAGAGCGGATGGAAGCCCGGGAATCAGCCCCAAAAATGTATTGGGGGGGGCTCACACGGAGTATGGCTACGCTAGGTAGGAGACCTACGCTAACTTCCTGTGGTTACCGGGGGGCTAGAGAGACCGGGCAGGCACCGTGTTATGCAGTGGTGCGCACGGTGTCCCCAGTGCGGGTGCATAGCCCGGTGCGGTATATTCCAGCTTCGCGTATCGGCCGGGCTAGATTGAGCGTCGAGCCAAATGCCATGAAGCCGGCTCTACGCATCTGGTCCCCAGTGCGTCTCCTTGGGCCGGCTTACATGGCACCAGCCTTGCGCTCGGTGTCTCCGGTTCGCCTGCATAGCCCAGTGCGGGCTATTCCACCTCGCCGCACTGGCAGGGCGACCGAGAGTATTCAACCAGGTAAGGTTGGGCAGGCTCGGTGCTCAAGAGCTCCAGTGCGCCTGCACGGTCCGGTCTATCCAGTACCACCTCCACACCCCAGTCCTCCGGTAGCAGCTCCCCGCACCAGGCTTCCTGTGCGTTTCCTCGATCCAGTACCACCGGTTCCAGCACCACGCACCAGGCCTTCAATGCGCCTCGCCTGTTCAGCGCAGCCAGAGCCTGTCTCCTCTCCTGCGCTGCCGGAGTCTCCCGCCTGTTTAGCGCAGCCAGAGCCTTCCTCCTCTACAGCGCTGCCGGAGCCTCCCGCCTGTTCAGCGCAGCCAGAGCCTGTCTCCTCTCCTGCGCTGCCGGAGTCTCCCGCCTGTTTAGCGCAGCCAGAGCCTTCCTCCTCTACAGCGCTGCCGGAGCCTCCCGCCTGTTCAGCGCAGCCAGAGCCTGTCTCCTCTCCTGCGCTGCCGGAGTCTCCCGCCTGTTTAGCGCAGCCAGAGCCTTCCTCCTCTACAGCGCTGCCGGAGCCTCCCGCCTGTTTAGCGCAGCCAGAGCCTGTCTCCTCTCCTGCGCTGCCCGAGCCTCCCGCCTGTTCAGCGCAGCCAGAGCCTGTCTCCTCTCCTGCGCTGCCGGAGTCTCCCGCCTGTTTAGCGCTGTCGGAGCCTTTCTCCTCTCCTGCGCTGCCGGAGTCGCCAGTCTGCCCAGCGCCGCCAGTCTGCCCAGCGCCGCCAGTCTGCCCAGCGCCGCCAGTCTGCCCAGCACCGCCAGTCTGCCCAGCGCCGCCAGTGCTCCCAGTCTGCCCAGCGCCGCCAGACTGCCCAGCGCCGCCAGTCTGCCCAGTCTGCCCAGCGCCGCCAGTCTCAGTCTGTCAGGATCAGTTAGATCCACCAGTCAGCCAGGATCCACCAGTCTGCCAGGATCCGCCAGAAGTGCCAGTCAGCCAGGATCCGCCAGAAGTGCCAGTCGGCCAGGATCTGCCAGTAGCACCAGTCAGCCAGGATCCGCCAGTCAGCCAGGATCTTCCGGATCCGCCAGTCAGCCAGGATCTTCCAGATCTGCCAGTCAACCAGACTCTTCCAGATCTGCCAGTCAACCAGACTCTTCCAGATCTGCCAGGATCCGCCAGTCGGCCAGGATCCGCCAGTCGGCCAGGATCCGCCAGTCGGCCAGTATCTGCCAGTTGGCCAGTATCTGCCAGTCGGCCAGTATCTGCCAGTCGGCCAGGATCTGCCAGTCGGCCAGGATCTGCTGAGACCACCAGCCAGCCAGGATCTGGTAGATCTATCTACCTGCCTGAGCTTTCTCTCACTCCCGAGCTTTCTCTCACTCCCGAGCTTTCTCTCACTCCCGAGCTTTATCTCACTCCCGAGCTTCCCCTCAGTCCCGAGCTGCCTCAGTCCCGAGCTGTCCTTCAGTCCCGATCTGCTCCTCAGTCCAGTGGGGTTCTGGGTGAGGACTACTAGGCCATGGTCGGCGGCGAGGGTGGACTATCCAGGGACGCGAGGAAGAGGGACTAAGACATTAACTGAGTGGGGTCCACGTCCCGCGCCGGAGCCGCCACCATGGACAGACGCCCACCCGGACCCTCCCTATTGATTTGAGGTGCGTTCGGGAGTCCGCACCTTAGGGGGGGGGGGGTTCTGTCACGCCCTGGTCTAAGTATTTTGTGTTTTTCTTCATGTATTGGGTCAGGCCAGGGTGTGGCATGGAGTTTTTGTATTGTGGTGTGTTTTGTCTTGGGGTTTTGGTGTGTATGTTAGTGGGATTGTAGCTTAGTGGGGTGTTCTAGGAAAGTCTATGGCTGTCTGAAGTGGTTCTCAATCAGAGGCAGGTGTTTATCGTTGTCTCTGATTGGGAACCATATTTAGGCAGCCATATTCTTTGGTTGTATTGTGGGTGATTGTCCTTAGTGTCTTGATGTCCTGATTATGTGTTAGTTTGCACCGGTTTAGGCTGTTTCGGTTTTCATTACGTTTATTGTTTTGTAGAGTTTGTTTTGATTCGTGTTACGTTGTTTTATTAAACATGGATCGAAATCTACACGCTGCAGTTTGGTCCGACTCTCCTTCACCATTAGAAAACCGTTACACTCATTTGGTTAATCTTTTGTTCAATCACCTTGGCAAACTTTTCAGATGTAAGTGGTATATTTTCAAAACTCTAAATCAGTGGTCACCAAACTACGGCCCGCGGGCCGGATACGGCCCGTCAGCACATTTGGCCCGGCCCTCTGAACAATACCAGAGACGCTATCGAATTTTTTTCCTATTTGGCCTCCAGAAAAAAAATCCTAGGCCCGGCCCTGTCAAAGAGAGAACGGAATAATGGCGAAAAGGTTAGGTAAGAGAAAAATTGATTCAGAATGCAGGGTATTTAACCTGCAGTGGACAAACAATTTTTTTTTTGTTCAATGCAAAGAAAAGGCTGTTTGTCTCATCTGTCAAGAGACAGTGGCGGTATTCAAAGAATACAATCTTCGCCGACACTATGAATCTCATCACAAAGACAAGTACGATAGCTTGCAAGGCCAAATACGAGCAGACAAACTCTCAAAGCTAAAAAGTGGACTACTATCTCAGCAGAATACATTTGTACGCCAAGCTCAGCTGAACCAGGCATCCGTTCGGGCCAGCTTTCGGGTTGCTAAACTGATAGCAAGAAGCGGTAAGCCTTTCACTGACGGAGAGTTTGTTAAGAAATGTATGGATGCTGTCGCGGAGGAGGTGTGTCCCGAGAAGAAAGATGCATTTAATGCCGTAAGTCTGTCGGCGAGTACAATCACCAGACGCGTTGAAGAAATCGGGAGTAATGTATATGCCCAGCTGCAGCAGAAGACGAAAGAATTTGACTTTTTTTCATTAGCACTGGATGAGAGCACGGACGTGCAAGACACAGCGCAACTGCTCATTTTTATTCGTGGAGTTAGCGCAAACTTTGAGATATGCGAGGAGCTGGCAGCCCTCCAAAGTCTCAAAGGGACTACAACGGGAGAGGATATTTTTGACAAAGTGTGCCAAACCATGGAGAAGTTGGACCTGGACTGGTCAAAGCTAGCTAGCATCACGACTGACGGGGCTCCTAGCATGGTGGGCGAAACTCGCGGTCTAATAGGACGCATGAACCGGGAGTTGGAAAAAAGGGGTCTCACCGCCCCGCTACGAGTCCACTGCCTAATTCACCAGCAAGCACTGTGCTGCAAAGTGTTGAAGTGGGATTTTGTAATGAAGGTTGTGGTGTTGTGCATAAACTTCATCAGAGCAAAGGGACTTAAACACAGGCAGTTCCAAGAATTCCTGTCTGAACTGGAGTCTACGCACGGAGATGTGCTGTACTACACAGAGGTCCGATGGCTGAGCCGGGGCAGAGTTTTGAGGCGTTTTTACGAGCTGCTACCCGAAATTAACGCATTTCTTCATTTAAAAGACAAAACGGTCCCAGAGCTGATCGACCCAGAATGGAAATGGCACCTCGCATTTTTAACAGACGTGACAGAAATACTTAACAGCCTTAACTTGCAGCTACAAGGCGAGGGAAACTCATTTGCGACATGTATTCACACATAAAAGCATTTGAGGTGAAATTAGCGCTGCTTTTGGAACAAGTGAAAAGCGCAACTTCGTCCATCTTCCTGCTACCCAAAACCTGTCGACAGAGAACCCAGCGGTCCCGTTCCCAGCTGAAAAGTGCGTGGAAGCACTGGAAATGCTGAAGGCGGAGTTCGGTGTGCGATTCAGTGAACTACATGTTCATGCAAAAGAAATCCGTCTTTTTCAGAACCCCTTTGTTGCCGACATTGATGAAGCCCAGCCTTCATATCAGTTTGAGTTGGCTGAGTTACAGAACTGTGATGTTCTGAAAGACGCATTCAAGCCCAACAGTCTCATTGACTTCTATGCCGCCCTCCTAAACGACACATATCCAAACATCAAAAAACACGCAATGAAAATGTCCACAGTTTTTGGCAGCACGTATATCTGCGAGAAAAACTTTTCTCGCATGAAACTGCTGAAAACGCCGATGAGATCAAGATTGACAGATGAACATTTGCATCAGTGCTTGAGACTGGCTGTAACTAGAATGGAACCTGATATTCAACTTCTCACCAGCCAGATGCAGGCCCACAGTTCACACTGATGAACATACATAGGTAAGCTCACTTTTCTGACTTGAATGAGTCATTCTGAGCATAAACAAATATAATCATAATAAAATCTACTGGGATAAAATCCATCTTTACAACCATACTGGTAGTGAAATGTATTGTGCTGTGTAGGTGCTGTATCACTTAGTTCAGTTTCTCAACCTGCTTCTTTTGTGGTTTTCACAGGGAAGTTGATGAGAGAGAGCTGCAAACAGCGGTGTCTACAAGCCTACTGGAACCTACAAAAGGATTATAAGGAAGGAACACAAGAACTTTAAGAGACTGCTCATATGTGTCAGAGAGATTCTGCTCTGACAACTGAGCTGAACTTTTATCTGTTAAGATTGTGCATGGCACGACAGAAAGTTAATGTTCCATGGCTTTTTTTTCTATGAAGAACCCAGAGAGAGTTATTTAGTTATTATTTATTTCCTGTTTTTTCTGTGAAGAACTCAGAGAGGGTTATTTAGTTATTATTTATTTCATTAATAGTGTTATTATTTGTTTCCTGACTTTTTTTCTGTAAAGAACCTGGAAAGGGTTATTTGGTTATGTGTGGCTTTCTGGAAAACAATAAATTTTTTAAGCTCCCCTACGATCGTCACACTTTTTCTGTTACAAACTGACACCTGCCCCCCATCAGAGAAGGGAAAAGTTATGTGGCCCTCACAGGAAAAAGTTTGGGGACCCCTGCTCTAAATACAAAACAATTAACTGGTAACACGTGTATTCAGGGCTCTAAATTAAAAAATGTCATTGGTAGCACTGGTACGCCCAGCAAAAAAACGTTTCACTGAAAATTGTACACTGTCTCTTTAAAAACGTAAGGTTTGTGATGAGGACGTACAAAATATCTGTCAATCATTCATTATTATGATCATTGATCTCCTGAAGAAGCTATCTCTTTTCCTTTCTTTCTGTGCCCCCAACTATTTGCATATACTGGTAGGTTGTTAGGTAGCAAGCCAAAGAGGTAACATGACTGAACAAAGTGTAAACAAATCAACACACGAGTAGTTTTAGAACAGCCCACGACATGGTTTATGACTAAAATATGGTCCTGGCGAGCCACTATAGGAAGATGGAAATGTTGCGCTGGTAATATGGGTCAGATCTTCTGACCTGGTTGGTCTAGAAGCAAGCCGTTTTCGCTGTAGTAATGGTGCGACCATGATGCTTCTGAATCTGCACTCGGAAACAACTGTACAGTGAAGTCTTATCATTACAATAATTACTATCTAGGATATTTTTTTTCTGCTCCCAAAACAAAATTCCTGCTCCTGGACCAAATTGATTGCACTTTAGACCCCTGCTTGTAATGCCCCCTATCTTATGTTTAGAACCTTTGATTGTGTATTCATTGGAGTTTAACACACATTTCACCCCTCATTCATTCATGCAAAGTTTTCCATCAAGTTTAGTCACCAATACATTAGATAATGATAGGCTCACAATTGAGTCATTTTAACTATAATTTAATTCAATAGCAAAAAATACAACATACAAATTTCAAAACTGTTCTTTTTGAAGTGCTAAATAAAAAGAATAGTAGATGGTAAATATTATGTTCCATACCGTATTTGACTAGTAACTTGACATACAATTTTTTTAAATGAATTTTTATCCAATGGCAAGTTATGAGCATGTTGAGAAATATGTCAGTGTTACAGTTTTATTATCCTTATACAGTACAAACGTAGAACAAATCATCAGACATAGGGGTATTGCATAGCAGTTGGTTGCTGTAAAAACATAGCACCGTGTTGTATACCTTTTATGCCACATAAGATTGGAAAAGATCACATTGTCTACGTGACTTGTCAACTGATACAGTATCGCCTGTCTCTCTGCTCGAAATTCATCAGCTCATAGTGTATCAATGAAATTCAGATACAGAGTGAAATATATTACTATTTATAAACTGGGTGGTTTGAGCCATGAATGCTGATTGGCTGAAAGCTGTGGTATATTTAAGCAATAAGGCCCGGGGGAGGGGGGTGGTATATGGCCAATATAAAGGCTGTTCTTATGCACTACGCGACACGGAGTGCCTGGACACAGCCCTTAGCCGTGGTATATTGGCCATATATCACAAACCCCAAAAGTGCCTTAATGCTATTATAAACTGGTTACCAACATAATTAGATCATCATACCCGTGGTATTAGGTCTGCTATACTGATTGCTGTCCGCCAATCAGCATTCAGGGCTTGAACCACCCAGTTGTAATAGACCGTATACCACGGGTATGACAAAACATTTATTTTTACATTTATTACAATTACATTGGTAATCAGTTTATAATGGCAACAAACCTTGGGGGTTTGTGGTATTTGGCCACCTCCATGTTGCTTCGTGCAGAAGAACAGCCCTTAGCTGTGGCCACCCCCTCGGGCCTTATTGCTTAAATTACAACCTAAGTATTTCAGTTCTGCGTACACGACACTATCAATTCAAATGGTAGAACATAGAGTGAATCTTTCCACTTTGTCCTATTGAAGCACACTGGCTGATGGTGAATGATGATGTAGTATTTACAGACACATCCATATATGATTTGGTTTTACCTTACAACATAAATTGATGTCAAATGAATACATTTATGAGGTAAAAATATAGAAATGTACAGTGTTCCGCAGTAATCAAACTAATACATATACGTTACCTAGATACTACATCATTTGGGTTCAGTAGTCATCAGTTTGGAGCAGATACTTAGATTGAATATGCATCCAAATTGAAAGCTTGATTTGGTGCAGTGAACAAGTGACTTTGTGAATTTGCTTGTTGTACTCAGTCAATTGAAAATGTGCTTTAGAGTTTTGAAACATTAACCATTTTGATTTTCTGTTTAGATTTTTGTGCTTAGAGTTGTGAAAATGTACCACATACTTGTGAAAATTGCACCAAAGTGATTGAAAAAACTTTAATGGGATGACCTTGCCACGACCCTAACTTTGGGTCTGTGTGTGTGTTTGTATGTGTGGGTGTGTCTATGGATGCGCGTGTGTACACGTGCAAATGCATGCATGTTTCCACATTTCTTACTGGATTATCTCATCACTTTCTACCCGGTCCAGGCATGAGTTGAAATGAGAGGGATGTAGAGCATTGGAGCCAGGAAGAAAATCCCTGGCACACAGCAATTTCACTAAGGTGAAACTACTCATGACGCCTGTTTAAGGCGACTGTCTGACTGTTATCTGAAGCTTGTCGGTAGGCTACTCAAACCTGAAACACATCGTATGGCAATGGTATTCAGTCTTCTAGCTTTTAGAAGAGATGGCTTGACAGAAGTATTTTTCACATAATGTACATGGTCTTCTGACAACAGAATCAATGCATTATCATGCTCTCATAAGCAGTGACAGCTACTACATCAGAGCATGTTTCAGCCTGTTTTGTCTCTCCTTCAAGCCCTAATTTACCATTCTAATGAGAACCTAAATAAACTCACAACGGCACGGACTGCATGTGGCTGTGTGTGTGTGCGCGTGCATGTAATGTCCACAGATGAGCTGACATTGACTTTGTGGACAGTGGAGTGCTACTCTTGCGAGTTGTGGTATCCATGTAACCCGGCAACTGTTGTCGTGTAAAAGACCACACCGTCTCTATCAGAACGTAGTGAGGGGCCTCGATGTGAATTATTTTATTGCACTCGTTTTATCCTGCACTTTACATTATTAGTATTTTGGTCCTCGCATAGTTGAATACGCTTAAGACTACTTTAATACTATTATAAAGAATATTCTTCTGTATGGGGCGGGGGGGGGGGGGTAAGCTGTGTTTCAGTGACTCACAGAGTGCAGTGTAGACTGAACAAAGACGATAAGCAAAAAAACATGAATTTCTTACATGTTAGCACATAACATGTACACTTAATGTAAGCACAGAGCTTGTACACCTCTACACCACACAAAGCCAACAACCAGAGACATGTTGGGAATGAGGGTGAATAGATACTGTAGGTGATGATTTATTTGTATTGACCAATATAAATCAGATTAAGAAGTTCTCCCAGGCCTTACCCCTTTCTCATGATACTGTAATGCAGCTCGTCTTCCTGCTTGATGTGGGCATGGTCTCCGCTCGGGCGGTCGCTACCCTCGCTGTCGTCACTGCTGAAGGCGGAGGCCAGCTCCCTCTTGGGCACGCGGTTGGGGGGCAGGGGGATGGTGCGCTTCTCTGCCAAACGACCGCGGTTCTACAACAAATGGGGAGAAGAAGCTCTTAGAAACATGTCTCTCCATTTGCCAATGGCATTTTAATGCTAACATGCTAATGCTAAGAGCCTGCTAACACAAAATATGTGCTAAATTTGCTAACACTAAGCATGTGCTAACATGCTAATGCTAAGGATGTGATAAGATGCTAATAGCTAGCGTTAGAAGCTCTCCTCCACTCTAAACAGCAATCTTTGTGTGCAGTGAACACCCTAATATTCCCAATCAGTCATACACAGAATTCAATGCAGCTGCTGTAACTGGGACATACATTTATATTAAAATGAGTGATCATTACATGAGATTAATTCATTCTACAACACATAATTTGTTCTAAACAGCATTTAGCATTATACAGAGGCAACACTAAGAACATAGAAAGTTCCCACATAGGCTCAAGCTCCATAGCAAATTCAGCTTTCATTGGTCAGTTGTACTGACAGGAATAATGAAACATACTAATATTGAGGGTATTTATGAAACACAATGCCACAGGAAAATGAACAACCACATTTAGACTGAATCAAGATGGAAACAAAGCATAAGAAAGTAAAACATTGCTATCTAATATGGGTGTCAATAAGTATTTACTTGTCTAGTGGGGAAAACAATTGAAAAATGTTGTATGTAGTACTAATATGTAGTATTTAGGAAGTTTTAGCACAAATATGATAGTACTGTTAGCCAGTAATTCAATTGAAATGGGAAACATGACAAGTGTGACCAACGATCCTGGCGATGTGTTTGAGAGAGGAAGCCATTTCTAGTGCTCTAGCCCACTAAAATGGGCTCAACCAACGAAGGCTGGACTCTAGGCTGGATTTCGACCATACAGGAAACACAGAAAAACATTTATGATCCAAAATGACATGCTGAAGAATAGGCTACATGTCCCGGCTGAGACAAGGCTGATACATGTAGGACTACTGTTCTATAGCGTTTATAACTATAGATGTGAGTAATTACATAGTACACGTTTGAATTTACATTCAACTCCCATACAGACATAATTATCGAATTTACCACAGCAATCATAATAGGGGAATCGACTAAAGAACCATAGTTTACCATTGCCAGAGTTCTGAGTGATAAGGTGGTCATGGAACGGGAGGACAGGAAATAATTCTGGTTGGTGTATTCAGTGTTTTTTTTGGCCACAAATCTCTAACGAGCAGAGCGAAAGGAAAAGAAAGGAGGAGTGTGGCCCTAAGGGGTTCTGTGAGTGAAGCTGGGCGACCTTTAATGTGACCTGAAGAGGAGGCGTTTGGGAAGAGGTCACTGCAGATTAACACGGCTCTATGGAGAGAAAAATCAGGGGATGGAGATAGAGGGAGAGGGGGGATAGAGAGAGGATGAGACAGAGAGGCAGAGGAGGGAGAATAGGAGGAAAGGAGGGAGAGAAACAGAAGAGGAAAGAAATTGAGAGAGAGAGAGAGAGAGAGAGAGAGAGAGAGAGAGAGAGAGAGAGTGAGAGAGAGAGAGTGAGGGAACTGGATTTGAGTACGAGGAGACACAGCAATGGAGAGATAAAAGGATGGGGGTGGGGGCAATACAAAACACTCTCGCAGTGCCTACATCTCCGCTCTGCTCTCCCTGACGCCTCTGAGCCCTCCAGCTATCCCTTCCACCACACGCACACCGCCTCCCTCTCTCCCTCCATCCCTCCATCCCATGAGGAGTGGCGGCATGAGTGGCAGGGGGGGGGCAGAGGCGCCTAGCCAAGAGGCAAACAGGTGCAGCCCTTCTGGAGGCTCTCAAGTGGCAGACATTAAAACTAGGGAGGGGGGGAGGAGGAGGAAAAAGATGAAAACATCCCTCAGGATGAGCAGGGCCACATAGTTCTGCGCATTCTTTCTCTTTTTCTGTCTTAACGAAATATCTTTTTTCCTTTCTTCTTTCCACAGGCAGATCTGTGGAGAGCAGTCGCTTTGTATAAGTTATTCTCAACTGTGTGAGGACAGTGGAGGAGTTGCTGCTACTTCCACTCTACTCCCTCGGACTTAGCTACTTGGACTAGAAGTATACAGCATGCTCTCTCTCAGTTGCTCTCACTGTAAGACACACACACCTTTCATATTTACACACACACCTGCTCTTGAATAATAATTCCCCTGCATGTGAAGATGGTGTTTTACTTAGCAGAAAAGCATTGTGTGCTGGTCTACTGCAATAGTCTGCACAGAGATTGTGGCTTGGTGTGTAGACAACCACCCACATGGCCCTGACATACCCAGGCCGCCAGCCCCCCTACTACCCCCCTCTGCTCCCGGAAACCCCCCTTTCCTTTCTTTAGCACCACTGGCGCAGAACTAGGGGTGGGCTCCCAACGTTTCTGGCAACACTTCCGCAGCACGGACGGCTCTCCAAAACAAAACATGAAACAATACATACCCCTGGCAGCCCACATAGGGTAAAAAGAAGAGGTACACACACACACACACACACACACACACACACACACACACACACACACACACACACACATTGAAGGCAACCTTCCTGTGCGGTCAGCCCTCAGTCAGCCATTGAAAAAAGTATCTTATAATCATTCCTCTAAAAGCACCTCTATGAATATCCCCTCCTACACATTCTGTCTGACAGTCAGGGTCCGCCAGCCAGGAAAAATATCTGTATTTCACATTTACACACAAATAACACACAACACCCACAAACAGACACACACAGACACACACACACACACACACACACACACACACACACACACACACACACACACACACACACACACACACCAATACAGTCTTAGTCAAGCATGATTCAGATGGGTTCTGTTAAATTAGAATGGCGACTTTAGTCAAGAGAGGCAACCCAAATGTTCAAACCACATGACATTTAGAATCATCATTGATTGCACCAATACCACAAGGTAATTGATTTCTGTAATGTTGCTTTAATGTTTTTGTAATATTGACAAATGTACAACCATTCAATACATATTGGGCTCTTTAACATTGTTGTGTTGACACAACAACTATCTAGGTTACCCCATCAATTGTTAATCTCTATCAACTACAACATAATGAAATGACACTTTCACAAATCAAATTAAACTCACACATAAAGATACACATCACTGATAATGACAGCATTTGAGATAACATGTGATGGTAGTATGAGAAGTGGCCATGGACCTGTCCCAAATGGCCCATATTCCCTGTATAGTCCAGAACCCTATGTGCTCTATGGGACACCAGTAACTTCAGTAGCATGGCCTCTACATTCATTAAGGATAGAAGATTTGCTTTAAATCTGCAGAAAGAAAAAGCAGTTGTTGTTGTTCTGTAAAAATCACAGGACTGTATTTAATGCCAAACAATACTGGCAAACAGAAATATTGTATTTTTAACATCAGCTAAGATCATTGAAGAAGCATTATTTTACTAAGCTTGTTCCAGACCTTAAATGAAGCCTCTGTGGAAAAGGATAGTAATGTGTTTTCTTCTCTCTGCCTTATGTCCTGAAAGGTGCAGTACCCTGCCGCTGACACACACACACACACACACACACACACACACACACACACACACACACACACACACACACACACACACACACACACACACACCAGCAGTAGCCGCCCGTGACATTCCTGCAGCTGCGGCGCTCTCTCTCTCTTGCACGCGCCCCCCCAGCGTTCTCCCTGGGGGACGAATGCCTAATGAGTCACGCGCCTGTCTGCCGTTACTTCTCAGCGTGTGTGTGCGTGTGCGTGTGTGTGCGTATGTGTGCGGAGGCGGCATGGCGGGCCGACTTGGCGCGAACATTAGCGGAGGGGGAGGGGGAGTTGAGACGACAGGGGGAGAG
This sequence comes from Oncorhynchus nerka, assembly GCF_034236695.1. Lineage (NCBI taxonomy): Eukaryota > Metazoa > Chordata > Actinopteri > Salmoniformes > Salmonidae > Oncorhynchus > Oncorhynchus nerka. The sequence goes on along the minus strand of NC_088415.1, from coordinate 45,792,486 downwards.
AGGGAGAGAGAGTGAAGGGGGAGGGAAGGGGGCCGTCATTGCCACACTCACATAGGGCCAGTGAGAAAAAAAAGAGTTAAAACCCCAGTGTGTTCGCGTGCGCTTGAGAAACACTCCACTATCCTTTTTGTTTATGCTGAGCCCCACGATCTCTTACTCACGTTCTCACCCGCTAAGACACTCTGACATTTCTATAAATTAATTCGTCTACAATTCTATACTTTAGATGTTAGAGGGGGGGATTTCAAATGATGCAACCCTTCCCACCACAAATGAATGAATCAATCAATAAAGAAGCATTCGCATTTTAGTTTCAGATAACAACCTCCTTGTCACCATATTGTACACCTGTACAAAACATTAACATTAGACTGACCAGGTGAGTCCAGGTGAACGCTATGATCCCTTATTGATGTCACTTGTTAAATCCACTTCAATCAGTGTAGATGAAGGGGAGGAGACAGGTTAAAGGAGGAATTTTAAGCCTTTAGACAATCGAGACATGGATTGTGTATCTGTGCCATTCAGAGGTTGAATGGGCAAAACAAAAGATGTGCCTTTGAACAGGGTATGGTAGTAGCTGCCAGGCGCACTGGTTTGTTTCAAGAACTGCAACTCTGTTGTGTTTTTCATGCTCAACAGTTTCCAGTGTGTCAAGAATGGTCCACCACCACCCAGCCAACTTGACACAACTGTGGGAAGCATTGCAGTCAACATGAGCCAGCATCCCTTTGGAAAGCTTTTGACACCTTGTAGAGTCCATACCTTGACGAATTGAGGCTGTTCTGAGAGCAAAGGTGGGGGCATCTCAATATTAGGAAGGTGTCCTTAATGTTTCGTGCACTCAGTGTATAAATGCAGGCTACATTTTACATTTGAAAAGACCGTGATAAAAGTGTGTGTCTGCGTGCGCGTGGAGGGGGAATATATAATGGCAAGGCAACACTAAGTTTTTCATTGCCAGGAGATGTGAGAAAAACATTTGAGGGAAGGACAGGCATGCAACCAGGCGCGCCCCTTTCTCCGCCACATCCCTCAAACACACACCGCCCTCTCTGCCCCCACCCCACAAGCTGAGCTGAGCGGGCGGTTGCAGCCCAGTGGAGCGGTGCAGGGTGAGGGACAGGAGGGGGGAGGGGGGCAGCGCTGGGAGGTCAGTGGTAGTGCAGCCAGGCGTGCCAGCACCTCTCTTTTTCTGTCTCTCTCTCTTTCTCTCCGTGTGTGTTTGGATAGGCCCGCCAAGGAAGCCGCAGGAGAGCTTTATGGACAGGTAATGACTCCGCCATTCTCTCCCCAGACAAAAACAGAGGGAGGGTGGGTAGGAGGGAGAGGCTAACAGTGAGAGGGAGAGAGATGGAAGAACGTGCAGCAAGGTTGAGTTTTGCAGGATAAAAGGAAAAGATGCCACTTGAGAAGGCCTCATATCAGCATCAACGTCTGGAAATCATATTTTTTGTATACAAACAAATTTACCCAAACCTGTATATTCATGTGTGTTTTTCTTCTAGCATGATATCTTCCATTCAATCACACTACTCTGCCATCTGTCATTTGAAAAACACTGAGTTGAGTGAGTAACACACTCCCTCCCTCTCTCTCACACAGACACACATACACACGTGCACACACACGCACACAGTGTGTCAAGAGGCGACAGAGAAAGAGGATGATATCACTCGACCACTCTGCTATCAGATGAGGTCAGAAGTCTGCACACACACTGGAAGGAGAGAGTAGTTCCATAATTCTCTCTGCTGATAGACAGGCAGTCCACCTTATTTAGCTAACTCCCACAGTCCCACCCCAACAAATGCACAGACATTTGCACACACAAACATGCACAAACACATCAATACTAAAAGTACAACTTATTGGCAAGTTTACACATTGTGTAACACAATCCCTCCCTCTCTCACACAGACGCACACAGCATAGCCAGTGTGTGTGTGTGTGTGTGTGTGTGTGTGTGTGTGTGTGTGTGTGTGTGTGTGTGTGTGTGTGTGTGTGTGTGTGTGTGTGTGTGTGTTGTGTATTGTCTGTGTTTGTGTGAGAGAGGGAGGAATTGCGTTACAGTATGTGTAACCTTGCCAATAAGTTGTACTTTTAATATTGATTCCTAGCACTGTGGCCACCCAAAGTGCAAGACTCCTAGTAGATAAGTAAATCATTAAAGATACAGTCATTCTCTAATTTGGCCAATTCACTAAGAAACACACTAGAGTATAGAACCACGCATCGCTTCTGCCCTGAAAACAGATCCTGTGGTTGCCATGGTAGTATAGCCTCAGTGCCATGTGGGACACACACAGGGACTCACACACACTGCACACAGCAAAAGCACCTAAACACACTCAAAAAAATACATACACATGTTTGTGCATACACATGCTTGCACACACACACGCACATACACCCACACATACCAGGGTTTCCATTAAACGGCAATAGCCGGCTTTTGGCCGATAAAAAAATATTAAAGGCCGATGAATAAAATTGCCGCTGGTCAATTGCCCGGTAGAAGAAGAAAAAATCCCATTGCGAAATTATGCTTTTTAGCCAATTCGTTAATGGAAGTACCAGTCGATTAAAATATATTTGGCTGGTCATGATTATTAGTCTATTGGTTAATTAAAACATTTAGTGGAATTAAATTGGCAGGTGTTTACAGTATATTCTTTATGTATCATATTTATTACATGCGTACAGCTTACAGATACAGAGCCTTTGAGCTGAAAATCTGTCAGACAGTGCAAGACACATCACACCACTTTTCAATGACGTGGTGTGCATTTTGAAAACCTATACTTAATTGTTTAAAACCTGAACATTTGAATACATATTATGAGGCATGTCTTACCTTGCTTCAAAATAGCCTAGCCAAAATCCGACCATTTATAGTTTATATAAACTTTCTTTCATTGTCCAGTAGCCAAAAGCACAATCCTAGTCACATTTGCAACCCATGCTAGTTGCTGCATATTAGTTGCTGCATCTCGTCTTTAAAAATTCCGAACTGACATTTTCATCTCTATCACATGAAACTGATCCCATGTGTGCGGTGCCTTTTTGACAATGTTGTTTTCCGCTCATTTAATTATGGAGCGAACATTTGCGATTAGCGTACTGTCTTGTGTACATTGCTGCGCTTAGAATGTGGAAAAATTATATTTTATCAACATATTAAGCTAAACGTCCTGATCTGTTTCATCAGACTCATTGCTTTTTAACTTTTTTTTAATGTAGTCTAGGCCTACTGGTTGTATGAATTTGGAATCTATCGTCCCACAACTCTGTAAGAGTCTGTTTAGAATAGGCTATTTCTTTATTGACAAGCTGACCAATAGAATAGGTCAACTTTTTATACTATGAGGGATAGTGGATTGACATAGGCTTGTGATTTTGCTGTTCGTTAGGCTACTCATGTCTTCAAAGTGCACATCAGAACATGGTAAAAATGACCTCACATAGTTGCATCCTTGACTTGCAAATTCTGTTAATATGAATGACCATAATCAAAATGTGATTTCTGCCATTCTGAGCACTGTGGGTGGACGGTGCAGGTTACGTACCCAATGCATATGGGTCCGGTAAATGAAAATGCTGCCGGTAAAATGTCCGGCGCCACATTTTCCAAACGGAAACCCTGACACACACACATACACTGACACACACACTCTAACCCCCTGCGGAGACTGAGCTGTTGAGAGACACAGAGGCGTCAGCCCCCCAGCCCTGCTTATCCCCCTCATCACAGTGGCACTCAGCCAGTAGCAAGTCCCAACAAATAGCCACATCAACTCAGTAACCAGCTCTATGCAATATCTATAGCAATTTACTTACATTGCTACTGTACTGGTAACTTCCCGTTCACTTGTCCATAAGCAAGGCACTAATATAGATTACTCCCTTATAACTACTGACTAGTCCAGATATCAATTGAAAGTCTAATGCTATGGCTTGGCAGAGTCACACTGGGTTACAATGTTAAATATATTGAAATCAACACTAAAATCAAACAGGAAATTTGATTTTGAAAAAGGAACCTATGGTTCTTTTAGTTTTCAACCACCCCAAATGACTGGTGGTAAAATAGATTCCTAGGCAGGGATGTATATGTAATAATAGTAAGAGTAATCTCCCACAGTCCCTAACATGGAGATGTGCGTGTGTTAGTTTGTGTGTGTACATCTGCGTGCCTGTGTGCATGTGTGTGTGTGTTGTTCATTCTCTCTCTGTGGTCAGGATGCAGGAGAGGGGGAGCCCCCTGATTGGAGGAGATCTTTACGAGCCGGAGGAGGAGAGTGTAATTTCCTGCCGGCCTCCTTTGGTTCCGCTGGAATAACAGAGCGGAGGAAGCCCGGCTCTCCCGGGAGCACACACACACACACACACACACACACACACACACACACACACACACACACACACACACACACACACACACACACACACACACACAAGCTCACACACACGCTCTCTCTCTCACACACACAGTCAGCCTGCCTGGCCGAGTGGCTTAAAGGGACATACACATGCACGATTTACTACCCCTCTCTCACACATCGACCACACACACCGGAGCATGAAGAGTCTACAGAGCAGTTGAACCCAGGAGCCACGAGCAAAACATTGCTTTATTAACATGTTCTATTTTATTTATGTTCATGTCCTAATCATGAATTCAAATCGTGTCATACCTCAACACTACAACACACACAATATCATATACAAGCAGACAAACCAAACATATGTCAGACCACACACACTTTTGTCACATCTACACACACAGTGTTTCCATGCACATAGCTGTGGACGTATTACTTCATCACTCGATCACTAGTATCCTAACTCAACGTTAAGTCGGCCAGCATTACTGTTACAGGACACCACTGTTGAATGTAATCTAAGGTAGAGGCCTGCAGGTCCAGACAGAGATCATTGCGGAGCGGTCTGCATTTTTCATGCTACGGGCGAGAGCAGGCGGTCAGACAGACAATTTGGGGATGAAAATATTGCTTTGTCCCGCAGATGATTTGGAAACGGTCGTCTCCTGCTTTGTACGCGTTAGCCTATCTATTGTATTAAAATCGCATTATTCATACACTTTCATTATTCGCTGATTCCAGTTAAGTAGCCTATTACCTCTCCTCTCCTAGTTGGGAATGCGAGGTCAAAGTGCGTCTATAGGCTATTTGTGTGGTCTCAATTAAATGCATGGGCGGAGAAGCACAGTGCAGTTATATTTCCAAGGGAATGAACTCAAATATGATTAGGCAAAGGTACTACAGTGTCCATAAATAAATAATATTGTGGGCACTCAACCAACGTGAATTGTGCTGCAATCAAAACATTTGCCTATAACTGGAAAGGAAAAGGCATAACACCCGCATACCATGGTGTGCGAACGTTATGACTTTTCAATAAATATTGATTATCCATTTATTTGTCTCTGCCTGCAAACCGTGCCCACTCCTAAAAGGTAGGCTATATCCTATATGCAAAACGTAGCTCCAGAGAAAGTGTGTCAGCCCTCATCATTCTGGGTGCTTCGATTTCTGTAGCCATACCACTCCTCTAGTTAGTCGTGCGAGACCAGGTGCACGTGTGATCTCAATTAAAAAGACTAGGCTATAGCCTTCATGGGCGGAGAAGCACGGGGCAGTCATCTTTCCAAGGAAATTCACATCCTAAATATGACTAAGCTATAGTTTACTACATTGCCTAGAAATACATATTGATCAGCCATATTTGTCTGTTTGAAAATCATTCCGCTCCTAAAAAGTAGGCTATAAGTAAAATGTAGATCAAGAGAAAGTGAAAGTGTCTGCTCTTGCTCCAACTCTGCTCTCTTCAAACTAAGTCTCTGCCACACCGATAGCCTAATATAATGGGTCATGTGAGAATCTCTGGTAATTTAAACAGATACTTTGGGGTTTTGACCATGAGCATGCTAGAATATTCCCATAAACTTCCAGTCATTGCGCTAATGCTAGTTAGCATTGGCTCACGAAACTACCTCTAACTTCCTTCATACTGGACACAGAGACATAAAAAATAGTATCCAAGAGTTCATTTGACTCTGGAGAAGTAGATACATTGACTCATTTCCAAAATCCCAAAGTATCTCTTTAACCTATTTCTTAGGTTATTTTGCTCATTTTTATATTTCTTATAAGGCGCTACATTTCTGGGAACACGGCTAGCTAGCTCAAGGGCTCTGGCTACTGTTAGCCAGCTGGGTAGAAGGATGAAGTTAGAAAGTAGCGTTAAACAGAGCCTGACCTCAGCAGGAATAGTTGACTGAAATGAAGATACTATAAGTTCTCAGAACAAAATAACTAGTGAGTAGTGAGACAGACAGTGATGAGGAAGGCTACAATGCAGGAAGCAAAGGAGACACACAGCGAGAGGAAGCTAGCAGAGAGAGAGGTTAGTGGTACAGTGGTTTAAATGGGTCCCCTGAGAGAATCTGTAATCTTATCAAACACATGTTAGTCACTAGTGTACTTTAGTAGTTTACAACACAGAAAACTGCATTGCAGTGCAGCTCACATAAGATACTAAGAACATGAATATAATTGATAAGATATCATATTTCAATATAAATATAAATGTTTTCAATATTTTGGGAGAGAGGACCTGATGTGCATTTTGTGTCATTTTTAACTATAGAAAAAGTACATTTGCTATTCCCTATAGACCTGCATGAAAATGCAATCAAACAATACAGTTCTAATCTTGATCGCCAACTGGGGTTCATAGTTGACCCCATTTTTTAATATATTATTTTACCACTCATGGGTTTCAACCTGTGCCACTTTGTGCAACTTTCTGCTACTTGAATGCCAAACAGGAGGCTATCTACAATGGATTGCCTTCTGTTGTGCCACAGATGACATAAATAAGATGATACGATGTATGTGAGCTACAGGTAGACAGACCAACAGCGTGTTTTCCTGGCAGTAATTTCAGGTTTGTTAAAATCACAGCCTTCGTTCGTGACAACAATTCACAGGAACCCGCACTGCTCACCAGGCAGTAGATAGAAAACAAGAAACCATCAGACAAGCAAGCACGTCTGTGGAGAGAAGAGCCTGCCACTTCTGGCTAAGCAAACAACAGGCACGGGCAACAATGGGGTGTGCATACTGCAACGAACAATACCATTACTATAGGCTTTTGTGTCAGGTCTCAGAAGGGAAACTCATGACAAGGTTCTTGAGTCATGTCACTCTATGACTGTACATTTTTCTGTCAGTAAAAATGACATACATTTAGAAAATGAAAAGACAATTTGCAGACAAACCTAACAATATATATTGTGCCTCTGTTTAACTGCAGCAGCATCTACATATTTAGCCAACAGAGTGAAGCCAACATGCTATAACTTCAGTATACCTAGTATATCCATATCTGAAAATGAATTTGAATTTTGAATTTCCCCAAAACTCATCTACTTCTATATTCTCCGCATTTTTTTGGGCCAATGCATCCCATTTGAAATGTATTTTCTATGGACCCTATGTGGTGGTGTATATCTGTATTCTTGGCTTTGAAAAGCGTCCCAGGTTTACCTGTATCACTCAAACACCTCCGGCTTATCTAAACCGCCTTTGCCTTGCGTGCTTCGCACACTTTAATCACCAGTAGCCACGCTCAGTAGCTCGCTAAGCTTCTTACGCCCTTCCCTCAAGATTAGCGGTTGGGAACGACGACAGATGCGCTCCGTAGCGATATATTTTTTTTTTAAACACACACTGCGCACCTGTGTGAACAGATTCACCGCCGGTGAAGAACTCACTCCAAGCTGGCACACTGGCACAGACGCCATGCCTGTGACGCCTCACAGCCTGCATGGCATGATGTCGTCAGCTCAGCCAAACGGGCACCGCAGGGCAAACACAGCCCGGTGCAACAGCTAGGTGAGGGACAGCAGCAAAGGACATTAGAGCCATGACAATTAGATCAATCTAGCAAGGGGAGCCTGGCTAGTCACCCATTCATATTACTTATTAACTTTGTCTAGAATTGTCCTATTCATTCTGTGCTTCATGTAGTAATTTGAGCCAGTGTTGATGTCAATGTTGTCTTAGCATCTGTGAGGAATGACAGAATGAATTTATATTGAACAGCGTTGTAGTCCAACTAGTAATTTCCATTTTGCAGTACTTGGTGATAGTTTAACTAAATGCCAGTTGAATAAAAACCTTGTATAGACTAATTTTGACTTGAGTTTCTGTATATGACAGGCTGTCGGGAATATATGATATGAAACTATCAGGACTCATCGCCAAAGCATTGAGCATTTAAGACCAATATTCTGAATAAGTTATGTCACAAAAGGCAGATCAGAATGGATCATCGAGTATATATTGATTGCACACTCATGCAGGCACACTCCCTCTAAACCAATGGTTCCCAAACTGTGGGTCGTGAGTGGTCGGCAGGAACAAACATATAAACACAACATGTAAAGTGTTGGTCCCATGTTTCATGAACTGAAATAAAAGATCCCAGAAATGTTCCAAAAAAGCTCACAAATATTGTGCACACATTTGTATACATTGCTGTTAGTGAGCATTTCTCCTTTGCCAAGAAAATCCATCCACCTTACAGGTGTGGCATAACAAGAAGCTGATTAAACAGCATGATCATTACACAGGTGCACCTTGTGCTGGGGACAATAAAAGGCCACTCTAAAATGTGCATTTTTGTCACACAACAAAATGCCACATATCTCTCAAGTTTTGAGGGAGCGTGCAATTGGCATGCTGACTGCAGGAATGTCCATCAAAGCTTTGAGCAGAGATTGCATACGCAGCCTCCAACGTAATTTTAGTGAATTTGGCAGTACGTCCAACCGGCCTCAAAACCGCAGACCACGTGACCACTCCAGCCCAGGACCTCCACATCAGACTTCTTCACCTGGACAGCCACCTGGACAGTTGATGAAACTGTGGGTTTGCACAACCGAAGAATTTCTGCACATACTGTCAGAAACCATCTCAGGGAAGCTCATCTGCACGCACGTCGTCCTCACCAAGGTCTTGACCTGACTGCAATTCAGAGTCGTAACTGACTCCAGTTGGCAAATGCTCACTTTCGAGGGCCACTGGCACGCTGGAGAAGTGTGCTTTCACGGATGAATTCCGGTTTCTACTGTACAGATGGCAGACAGCATGTATGGTGTCGGTGGGCGAGTGGTTTGCTGATGTCAACGTTGTGAACAGAGTGTCTCATGGTGGCGGTGGGGTTATGGTATGGGTAGGCATAAGCTTCGGACAACGAACACAATTATATTTTATCGATGGCAATTTGAATGCACAGAGATATCGGGATGGGATCCTGAGGCCCATTGTCATGACAATCATCCACCATTATCACTTCATGTTTCAGCATGATAATGCATGGCCCCATATCGCAAGGATCTGTACACAATTCCTGGAAGTTGAACATTTTCCAGTTCTTACATGACCTGCATACTCATCAGACATGTCAACCATTGAGCATGATTGGGATGCTCTGGATCAACGCGTACACAAGACTTTCCAGTTCCTACCAACATCCAGCAACATTCCACAAGCCACAATGAACAGCCTGATTAATTCTATTCGAAGGAGATTTGCTGTGTTGCATGAGGCAAATGGTGGGCACACCAGATACTGACTGGTTTTCTGATCCACGCCCCTACCTTTTTTTTAAGGCATATGTGACCAACAGATGCATATCTGTATTCCCAGTCATGTTAAATCAATAGATTAGGGATTAATGACTTTATTTCAATTGACTGATTTCCTTCAATGAACTGAAACTCAGTAAAATCTCTGAAGTTGTTGCATGTTGTGCTTATATTTTTGTTCAGTATATATGTATATTTATAAACTGGGTGGTTTGAGTCCTGAATGCTGATTGCTAACTGCCGTGGTATATCAGACCGTATAGCACTGGTATGACAAAACATGTATTTTTACTGCTCTAATTACGTTGGTAACCAGTATAGCAGCAATTCGACCATGAAGGCCTGATTGATGCAGTCTCTGCTGAACAGTTGATGTTGAGATGTGTCTATTACTTGAACTCTGTGAAGCATTTATTTGGGGTGCAATCTAAGATGCAGTTAACTCTAATGAACTTATCCTCTTTAGCAGAGGTAATTCTGTGTCTTCCTTTCCTGTGGCGGTCCTCGTGAGAGCCAGTTTCATCATAGCGCTGGATGGTTTTTTGATTGCATATGAATAAACTTTCAAAGTTCTTGAAATGTTCTGGATTGACAGACCTTCATGTCTTAAAGTAATGATGGACTGTCATTTCTCTTTGCTTATTTGAGCTGTTCTTGCCATAATATGGACTTGGTCTATCACCAAATAGGGCTATCTTCTGTATACTACCCCTACTTTGTCACAACACAACTGGTTGGCTCATTAAAAAAGAAAGAAGTTCCACAAATGAACTTTTAAGAAGGCACACCTGTGAATTGAAATGTATTCAAGGTGACTACCTCATGAAGCTGGTTGAGAGAATGCCAAGAGTGTGTAAAGCAATCATCAAGGCAAAGGGTAGCTACGTTGAAGAATCTCAAATTTCTTCACACTTTTTTGGTTACTACATGATTCCATGTGTGCTATTTCATAGTTTGATGTCTTCACTATTATTCTACAATGTAGAAAATAGTACAAATAAAGAAAACCCCTTGAATGAGTAGGTATGTCTAAACATTTGACTGGTGCTGCAGATATATATACACTGCTCAAAAAAATAAAGGGAACACTTAAACAACACAATGTAACTCCAAGTCAATCACACTTCTGTGAAATCGAACTGTCCACTTAGGAAGCAACACTGATTGACAATAAATTTCACATGCTGTTGTGCAAATGGAATAGACAACAGGTGGAAATTATAGGCAATTAGCAAGACACCCCCAAAAAAGGAGTGGTTCTGCAGGTGGGGACCACAGACCACTTCTCAGTTCCTATGCTTCCTGGCTGGTGTTTTGGTCACTTCTGAATGCTGGCGGTGCATTCACTCTAGTGGTAGCATGAGACGTGGAGGAGGCCGTAGGAGGGCAACAACCCAGCAGCAGGACCGCTACTTCCGCCTTTATGCAAGGAGGAGCACTGCCAGAGCCCTGCAAAATGACCTCCAGCAGGCCACAAATGTGCATGTGTCTGCTCAAACGGTCAGAAACAGACTCCATGAGGGTGGTATGAGGGCCCGACGTCCACAGGTGGGGGTTGTGCTTACAGCCCAACACCGTGCAGGACGTTTGGCATTTGCCAGAGATCACCAAGATTGGCAAATTTGCCACTGGCGCCCTGTGCTCTTCACAGATGAAAGCAGGTTCACACTGAGCACGTGACAGACATGACAGAGTCTGGAGACGCCGTGGAGAATGTTCTGCTGCCTGCAACATCCTCCAGCATAAACCGGTTTGGCGGAGGGTCAGTCATGGTGTGGGGTGGCATTTCTTTGGGGGGCCGCACAACCCTCCATGTGCTCACCAGAGATAGCCTGACTGCCATTAGGTACCGAGATGAGATCCTCAGAACCCTTGTGAGACCATATACCTCATGTGGCTGGAGTGTGTCAGCAGTTCCTGCAAAAGAAAGGCATTGATGCTATGGACTAGCCCGCCCGTTCCCCAGACCTGAATCCAATTGAGAACATCTGGGACATCATGTCTCGCTCCATCCACCAACGCCACGTTGCACCACAGACTGTCCAGGAGTTGGCGGATGCTTTAGTCCAGGTCTGGGAGGAGATCCCTCAGGAGACCATCCGCCACCCCATCGGGAGCATGCCCAGGCGTTGTAGGGAGGTCATACAGGCACGTGGAGGCCACACACACTACTGAGCCTCATTTTGACTTGTTTTAAGGACATTACATCAAAGTCGGACCAGCCTGTAGTGTGGTTTTCCACTTTAATTTTGAGTGTGACTCCAAATTCAGACCTCCATGGGTTGATAAATTTGATTCCCATTGATAATTTTTGTGTGATTTTGTTGTCAGCACATTCAACTATGTAAAGAAAAAAGTATTTAATAAGAATATTTCATTCATTCAGATCTAGGATGTGTTATTTTTTGTATTTTTTTTTTGAGCAGTGTATATATACAGTGCCTTGCGAAAGTATTCGGCCCCCTTGAACTTTGCGACCTTTTGCCACATTTCAGGCTTCAAACATAAAGATATAAAACTGTATTTTTTTGTGAAGAATCAACAACAAGTGGGACTCAATCATGAAGTGGAACGACATTTATTGGATATTTCAAACTTTTTTAACAAATCAAAAACTGAAAAATTGGGCGTACAAAATTATTCAGCCCCCTTAAGTTAATACTTTGTAGCGCCACCTTTTGCTGCGATTACAGCTGTAAGTCGCTTGGGGTATGTCTCTATCAGTTTTGCACATCGAGAGACTGAATTTTTTTCCCATTCCTCCTTGCAAAACAGCTCAAGCTCAGTGAGGTTGGATGGAGAGCATTTGTGAACAGCAGTTTTCAGTTCTTTCCACAGATTCTCGATTGGATTCAGGTCTGGACTTTGACTTGGCCATTCTAACACCTGGATATGTTTATTTTTGAACCATTCCATTGTAGATTTTGCTTTGTGTTTTGGATCATTGTCTTGTTGGAAGACAAAAAAGGTCGCAAAGTTCAAGGGGGCCGAATACTTTCGCAAGGCACTGTATATATATATATATATATATATATATATATATATATTTTTAAGGAACTCAGTCCAACTTTCAACTTACTCTTGAAAGTGTTAATAATAGAATGCACAAGGTGCAATTTCAAAATTGGGTAGTGCATCATCCGTTTTCCTCTGGTCATGTCAGTCATTGCATACCATAGAGAGCTATTTATAACCTGTAAGAAATGTCCAGATCAACTGGCCCACGTCAGCTAATGTTTTTTAGTTCGATTTTTTTAGCCCATAGATTTTATTGTAATGTTTTAGTCACTCAAATATCACAAGAATACACATTAGACATGGCAAAATGTATGGAATTGCAAGAAAATTAGCTTTAAAACTGAAACATTTTCTCTGCACCTCATGACAAAATGTGTATAATTGCTGGAAATCATGTGTGCCCACAGAAATATATGTGGTGTGTGTATGTGGGGGCTGCTCTAGAGCGCCTTTTAACTGTCAACAAATAACTCTATTTTCATTTAATAAGAGCTTGTATCCTCTTTCCTTTTCCCTCTACTAACTTCAATAAAACAAGTTTAAAAAGAGCAATGCTGCTTACTCTGTGTCTTCAATTCAAATAAAACACAGCTGAGAGCAATCTTTTAGCCCATTCGTCAACACAGCCAATTGAGTTCAGCATGGCAACATACACATTTGAAACCAATGATGAATCAAGAAAACAGATGTAAGAATTGAAAGGCTGATGGAACCATAATCTTACCACTGGAGACGAAATTCGACACCCAGGGCAATCACAGATTGGAGGATGTACCTGTAAGATTCCTTTGGACATAAGGGTCTTCAAACTTTTCCCTGAAAGAGAGAGAGAGAGAGAGAGAGAGAATAAGCAATGAGAAATAAAAGACTGTTATCAGAGTCTACACCTGAAATGCACACAAAGGGAAATAGAAAAACTTTTATTTTTTATTTTTATTGTGCAACACTAAACTTGGGTCATTGTTGAATGATCACAACTCCAAAGGCAAAACATGACATAAACATTACTTTTGGAATTGCCAGCTTGTCAAACCAAATGACCTTATTAGTTTTACTGATGAGTTCTAGTTGAGCCCCGTGTGGTAAGATAGGTCTACATATGTATACATAGGCTAGTGTCACTGTATCTAAAGTCAGATATGAAACTATCCATTATTGGGCTCATATCATTTTTACACCCTCTTCCAACAGAACTTGGGGCAATGCGTGTCAATTCCGTATGAGTAACCTCGGGTAAGGTGGGGTTCAAAAACAATTGTGTGTGCAGCCAGCGCAATAACACATAATTAGTCAAAATAGGCCCATAATAATTAAACAGCTATAGCATTCATTATTCGTATTATAAATAATTTCATAAACATCTACTGATAACCATCTTTTGCCTGAGCCACTGTAAAACTTTTCAAACCAAAATAGTAGCCAACTAATAACATCAAACATGTCATAGACCTACTCATTTGAGTGTCCCGGATTTTAGTTGACTATGTTACGTCTACCCCTGAGTCCAGGTTAATATTTTGGATAGTTGCAACTCATCCATAATCAACCTGAAATAACCAAAAAGGTCAGGTATAGGCTTCAACTTCGAGTAGAGTAGCCTAAAAATCATTAAATTCCCTGCATTCAACAGCATTCTATTATATTGAGGCAGCGACACCCTTTTCATTTACTATGATACGTCTACCACTGGGACTAGGTTGATATCTCGGATAGTTGCAAATCAACCATAATCCACCTGAAATAACCAAAAGAGTATGGAATAGGGTACAACTTCTAGTAGCCTAAAATAATTTAATTCCCTGCCAACATCATTCTATTCTGTTGAGCTGTCAACTGCCTTTTCGCCTGCTGTTACACTCAACACTCAACAGAATGATACCCCCCAACGTCCACCAACTGTCATATAATGTTTTAACATTACTGAACCCTAAATATGAAAGTTTTTCACCTTAGTCCACGACTCCTGACGCCCCGTTTTGAGAATGGTCGCTGCCTGTGAAGATACAGCGATGTATGCGCCTTTTCTCATCTCTCCTTACGCACGGTAGTTGGTGTATATTGCTGAGTATAACCCTTTAACTACAAAACGCAGAACCAACCCATGGAAACAGAATTTCCACTCACCAAAACAATGACAAAAACCTTCAATTAGGTATCACCCTTTAAAATAAATATAGGCCTACTGTAAAAAAATCACAATTTAAATATGATATTTGCTGTTGCCTACCTTTGTGCCTTATACTTCGTTTCCAATCTTTGGCGGTCTCCCTTCCACTGACAAACTGGAACTCATTCGGGGTGAGCCACTCGCCCCGGTATTTGATTGAGGGTCCCTTACTACCCTGGCACAGTTTGTTAATGTATAGCAAAGCCTTGTTCTCCCCGCATTCCACCTCGATGCATGGTTCCCCGTTGTCAAAAAATGGCTGAAAGTCGGGGATTGAAGAAAACCTCTCCAGCATTAAGTCGTCCGGGTGATGGTGAAGGTGCTGCTGCTGGTGATGGTGATGCAGCGCCGAGTCGCGGAGCCCCAAATACGCACGGTGGTGGGCGAATAAATGGTCGTATTGCGGTGGATGCGGGGTCACCACGGGGATAGTGGTGGCATTTAAAGGAGCCAGGTATTCGCTCTGGTTGAAGGCAGCCAATGCCATATCGTCCCCATCCAGTCTCTCCTTTTTGATGGCAGGCATGTTACTGGGAGCGAAGCGCCGGTAACAAGTGATTAACAGCTAGTCTGACCCAACTTGTGTGTCCTTTTTTCGGAGTTGGTCAGTCGCCCCAATCTTGAAGAAGCGCCACTTTGCTTTACGCAGGGCTCCGGTGTTGCTCTGTGACAGTGGTCTGTTGAACTTCCCCGAGAGATTGCCATTCACTAGTTAACAGCTCTTTTAGCCGCGGCGCTCTCATCCGCCACACTCACAGCGCCACTCGCATGGGGTTCTCGCAGTGCTCCTGCCTACCACACTTAATCGGACTCGCGCCACTAATACCTGACATGTTGGAGTGACCAGTCCTTAGCCGTGGACATCACATTATGTCGTTATCCACAATGATCATTGACACATTCCCATGTGCTCTTCAGTTTATTTTATTTTTTAAACAGTATTGTTATGATGTTGGTATCTCTTATTTTAACTTCCTTTATTTATTCATGTTTACAGTTACTGTTGTCCTCCGTGCCTTCCAATGGGCTGATATTACGCAAAACTTTCTACTTGAATTAATAGCCTGAACAACACAGGCAATAATGTATTGTATTGTTTATTAGCTGTGCTTGACTTGGGCATGTGCTCAACCGAGCTGAGTAGGCCTACCGGTACCTCAAACGTTCTACTACTTGAGCTCCGGTTCCTCTCAAATGTATTGTGCAACTCCTGTTCCTAAATATAAACAGTACTGTCACCCAAAATCGCTGTTAATTCTTTGTGGTTCATTTGCTAGACTATTGTTGAATATGGGTCGTCTCATCACTTATACCATGCCTATTTCAAGTCTATAGTTCTAGAAAATATGAATTCATTTTAGAATATAATCACTATTTCAGTCCAAGTCAAGCACTGTTTATTGGAATATAGGTCTACAGGAAGATAGTGTTTTAAACTATCTTATTAATTAACCAGCCACAGAACTAGGCTAGGCTATATGAACATTGCAAAATCCCCTTTTTTTCCCAAGATATTTCAAAGTATTTGCGTGGAACAAATTCAGCTGATGGGACTTTTGAAATAGTTGTTTTTAACCCTGTGTAGGCTATATCGTTAAAGTCACGCTGAAGTTCATAGAACCAGACCAAATAAGATTTGCACTCTCCACCGCTTCTCTACTTGGCCCATTTAAACAGCCGAGGCTTTGCGAACCCGAAAACTTGAAGGGGGGTACACGACGGACGTCATCATTAAGCAACAATTTAAACACAGTCACATATCCCTGAAACATATTCTAATATTTCCCTCTTCTATTATTATGATTCTATTTTTTACACGTTATATACAGAAATAAGAAGTATTGATACAACAAAAGACAATATCAGTCAATGGTTAGGCCTACACAGCTGCAGATAAAGTATCTAATTAGGTTACATAATCAAGTCTGTGCCTTTGTTGACAAAAACAAAAATAAAAAAGAATAACTTTAAAAACAACAACAACAAATATGATATTATATTCCTTTAAATTCAACAACAGCTTTGAACCTAGATACGATCATCATTGTATTTGGTCTTTGCTCATAGATGTATCCGCTAGGACCTCTGAAGTTCAGAATGAAGTGGGCGTTGATGTTTGTATACTTTTTCTATGTTATGCCCTCTGTGCTTGAAGTCAACCTTTTGTAATCATCCTCCCACTCCTGTAACGGTCACTCTCGTTTTCAGAAACCTAGCCGTCTATCCTAAACGTTTTAAAACTATCTGCACACCTACATTAGCAAACATGTGCATGACTTGCGAGCTCGCACACACATTTAGCGCCTGCGCACACACACACACGCACGCACGCACGCACACACACACACACACACAAATACATGTGCACGCACGCACACACACACACGCACGCGCGATAGCACACAAATGTCCACACAGACACACACGATGTACTCCCCTCACTGACAATGATCTGGTCCATTCATGTCAATGAATCAGGGTGAATGAGGGAATGAGCAGCATGGGAGCTTTCATGACATGGTGGAAGGAGACTAATTCTCTGCAGTGGCTCAAGTAAGCTGAAGTTAACAGTGACTTTCAAAGTAAATCTGAACCATGGATGGATCATGAATCCATCCCTTATCTGGTCTTTGAAGACTGTAGATATCAGGCAATGGTTCATAGCAACATCACAAGATGATGTGGTCATTTCCCCATTGTCTCTAAATCTACATAATAGTCAGTAACAGGCAGGAACAAAACCCTGCACGAATAACAGACCACGACCAACGACGGGAACTCCTGCGGTAGAATGAACAACTGTTTCTAAGAAGGTGACATTTTGATAGGTGTACATTTATTTTCGTCCCCGTCGCCACACAAATACCTTGGTGGAAATGTTGTGCTCTTGTGTCGATGCGTAGGTGATGGGGCGCACCTTTAGGAAAGCCTTGGCAAGCCCTATCATCACTGTCAGAATGGGGATACCCCTGCCCCCCTCACACCCTGTGACTCATGGGGCTCCATAGCAGTACCTCACCCAGACACCCACCATGGAGGGGTTCCCCCAAACTCTGACTGACATGACATCACTGCAACCTCCAGAAGTTCTCTGAAGAGGGTTGGCTGTTATTGGGTGTATGGTTTCGCTATTCTCCTACCACCACCACCCTCTTATTCTTTCTCTTTCATCCTATATTGATGTGTGGGTGGAACCAGTTTTTTTTTTTTTTTAATCTCACATTTGATCTCATGTGCTATGAGGATACCCTCATTTTTCACAGAACCCCTCCGTCCACCTACACACGTACACAAACACTTGCCTCAATATACAATCAGTCAGGAAAATATTGTTTTACCTGTAGGGCTATATACTTAACATTATATTTTCTATAAAAAAACATTGTTCATATAAGATCTTTCAGTGCACCATTGAACAAAAGTGAAATTCATTTTTTGTTGTTGTTGTGAAGTCACATTAGTTGAAGTAGAAATACAAGTGTAGAGACAATCCTGTGTGTTTCAGCAAGTTATTCAGTGAAGGGCGTTTTGTTTATCCCCTCAACTTCGGCCGTAGAGGGCCCCCCTGATGACGCTCCCGCCTCGGCGCGGTTGTTGGCAGCGGCCCCGGAGCCGCAGCGCTGCCGGCGGGGGAGAGAGGTAATAAATAACCCGGGGAGAGGAGAGGAGACCGCCGGGCGGTGCACAGTCTGACCTGACAAATACTCACTGGAAAACCATCAGAGACCGAGAGCCCACCCCTAATGCTTGGAGCCAGCCTTTCAAACACGAACTGCAAAATATAGCCTATGGGCCTGCTACCCTTATTGGAAAAAGCGGCGTCTCTTCCTCGGTCTCTCTCTGCTCTCTCGATATCCTGTCGGAGACAAGGCGGGAAAGATTAACTATTTAGAGGAAATGTTTGAATTTCTTGCTTACACGATTTTAGCAGGCTCATATCTTATTGATGAATACATTGTTTTGGTTTTTGAAAAGCACCACCAAATTGTGTCCCCCAGACTTCTGCACCAATTTCTGCTGGATACCTCCATGGCCTACCTCAAAATTAGGCAAGGCCATAATAGTACTAGTTGATGACTTTATTCTCATCCAATGTATTTTCCACGTTGATTCCACATCACAATACCAATACCAGTGGGAAGTGTCCCCAGTGGGAAGTGTCCCTAGTGGGAAGTGTCCCCAGTGGGAAGTGTCCCCAGTGGGAAGTGTTCGCAGTGGTTCATCAGTCAATTGAAATAAGTTCATTAGGCCCAATCTACAGATTTCACATAACTGGGCAGGGGCGCAGCCATGGTGTGGGCCTGGGAGGGCATAGCCATACCCACTTGGGAGTCAGACCCACCCACTGGGGAGCAAGGCCCAGTCAATCAGAATACGTTTTTCCTACATAAAAGCTTTATTACAGACAGAAATACTCCTCAGTTTCATCAGCTGTCCGGGTTGCTGGTCTCAGACGATGCTGCAGGTGAAGAAGCCAGATGTGGAGATCCTGGGATAGAGTGGTTACACGTGGTCTGCTGTTGTGAGGCCGTTTGGAAGTACTGCCAAATTCTCTAAAATGACATTGGAGGTGGCTTATGGTAGAGAAATAATATTTGATTCTCTGGCAGCAGCTCTTGTGGACATTCCTGCAGTCAGCATGTCAATTGCACACTCCCTCAAAACTGGAGATCAAATCAAATAAAATCAAAGTTTATTTGTCACGTGCGCCGAATACAACAGGTGTAGACCTTACAGTGACATACATACTTACAGGCTCTAACCAATAATGTGGAGAAGGGGAAAAAAGTATGTGTGTGTGTGAAGGTAAGTAAAGAAATAAAACAACAGTAAAATGACATTTGAAAATAAGAGTAGCAAGGTTATATACTGGTTAGTCAGGCTTATTGAGGTAGTATGTACATGTGGGTGTGGTTGAAGTGAAGTGATGAACAATGCAGATAGCTTGATTAGCCAATGTGCGGGAGCACTGGTTGGTAGGGCCAATTGAGGTAGTATGTACATGAATGTATACATTTACATTTAAGTCATTTAGCAGACGCTCTTATCCAGAGCGACTTACAAATTGGTGCATTCACCTTATGACCTCCAGTGGAACAGTAGTGCATCTAAATCTTTTCAGGGGAGGGGGTGAGAGGGATTACTTTATCCTATCCTAGGTATTCCTTAAAGAGGTGGGGTTTCAGGTGTCTCCGGAAGGTGGTGATTGACTCCGCTGTCCTGGCGTCGTGAGGAGTTTGTTCCACCATTGGGGGCCAGAGCAGCGAACAGTTTTGACTGGGCTGAGCGGGAACTGTACTTCCTCAGTGGTAGGGAGGCGAGCAGGCCAGAGGTGGATGAACGCAGTGCCCTTGTTTGGGTGTAGGGCCTGACAGAGCCTGGAGGTACTGGTGCCGTTCCCCTCACAGCTTGAGGCAAGCACCATGGTCTTGTAGCGGATGCGAGCTTCAACTGGAAGCCAGTGGAGGGAGCGGAGGAGCGGGGTGACGTGAGAGAACTTGGGAAGGTTGAACATAGCGTTCTGGATGAGTTGTAGGGGTTTAATGGCACAGGCAGGGAGCCCAGCCAACAGCGAGTTGCAGTAATCCAGACGGGAGATGACAAGTGCCTGGATTAGGACCTGCGCCGCTTCCTGTGTGAGGCAGGGTAGCGGATGTTGTAGAGCATGAACCTACAGGAACGGGCCACCGCCTTGATGTTAGTTGAGAACGACAGGGTGTTGTCCAGGATCACGCCAAGGTTCTTAGCGCTCTGGGAGGAGGACACAATGGAGTTGTCAACCGTGATGGCGAGATCATGGAACGGGCAGTCCTTCCCGGGAGGAAGAGCAGCTCCGTCTTGCCGAGGTTCAGCTTGAGGTGGTGATCCGTCATCCACACGGTGCCAGACATGCAGAGATGCGATTGCCACCTGGTCATCAGAAGGGGAAAGGAGAAGATTAATTGTGTGTCGTCTGCATAGCAATGATAGGAGAGACCATGTGAGGTTATGACAGAGCCAAGTGACTTGGTGTATAGCGAGAATAGAGAGGGCCTAGAACAGAGCCCTGGGGACACCAGTGGTGAGAGCACGTGGTGTGGAGACGGTTCTCGCCACGCCACCTGGTAGGAGCGACCTGTCAGGTAGGACGCAATCCAAGCGTGGGCGCGCCGGGAGATGCCCAACTCAGAGAGGGTGGAGAGGAGGATCTGATGGTTCACAGTAGAAGGCAGCCGATAGGTCTAGAAGGATGAGAGCAGAGGAGAGAGAGTTAGCTTTAGCAGTGCGGAGCGCCTCCGTGATACAGAGAAGAGCAGTCTCAGTTGAATGACTAGTCTTGAAACCTGACTGATTTGGATCAAGAAGGTCATTCTGAGAGAGATAGCGGGAGAGCTGGCCAAGGATGGCACGTTCAAGAGTTTTGGAGAGAAAAGAAAGAAGGGATACTGGTCTGTAGTTGTTGACATCGGAGGGATCGAGTGTAGGTTTTATAGTTATAGTGATTATGCATATATGATGAACAGAGAGTAGCAGCAGCGTAAAAGAGGGGTTGGGGGAGGCACACAATGTAAATAGTCCGGGTAACCATTTGGTTACCTGTTCAGGAGTCTTGTGGCTTGGGGGTAAAAACTGTTGAGAAGCCTTTTTGTCCTAGACTTGGTACTCCGGTACCGCTTGCCATGCGGTAGTAGAGAGAACAGTCTGTGGCTGGGGTCTTTGACAATTTTCAGGGCCTTCCTCTGACACCGCCTGGTGTAGGGTGTAGAGGTCCTGGATGGCAGGCAGCTTTTCCCCAGTGATGTACTGGGCCGTACGCACTACCCTCTGACGTGCCTTGCGGTCGGAGGCCGAGCAATTGCCGTACCAGGCAGTGATGCAACCGGTCAGGATGCTCTGGAGATATCTGTGGCATTGTGTTTTGTGACAAAACTACACATTTTAGAGTGTCCTTTAATTGTCCCCAGCACAAGGTGCACCTGTGTAATAATAATGCTGTTTAATTAGCTTCTTGATATGCCACACCTGTCAGGTGGATGGATTATATTGGCAAAGGAGAAATGCTCACTAACAGGGATGTAAACAAATTTCAGCCCAAAATTTTAGAAAAATAATATTTTTGTGCATATGGAACATTTCTTGGATCTTTTACTTGTTGCGTTTATATTTTTGTTCAGTATATTTCTCCAGTGGAAAAATGTGACAACAAACACTTCATGTTCCCACTCCTACTAGAAGTAGTACTGTTGACCAATCTCCGACAAAGGTGCTTAGACTTCGGCAACCAAATTTCGACTTGCCTCAAGAAAAAACCTGTCCAAGATCAAAAATGAACAAAAGCGTCACACAATTTCGACATAACATATATGCACAAACTGTTTCGACTGGGAAGAATACGGTAAGCTGAAGGGTTCAGATGGCTGTCTGTCGTCCCACATGACGGCTCTTCCACATTTTCCCGGCATTGACAGAGACGAACGGACACCTGATCCCGTGTATCGTCCCTAAAAACTCCCTTTTCCCCCTGGACCCGCCCTCCTCCCTTCACTGTAACACGCAAACACACACACTCACACACACATACATACACACGTGTGTGCAAGACACAGACACACTCAGGCATGCGCAAGAACACACACACAGACACTCAAGAATGCTTGCAAGAGCGCACACACTCAAGCATGTGTGCATGAGTACACACACCAACCACAAACACATGTGCATGCAAGTATGCATGCAAGAACACATACACCAAACATACAAAAGTATCTGAACAGCCCTGAACAGAGTGGATTCAGCTATTTCATGCACACCGTTGCTGACAGGTGTATAAAACTGAGCACAGAGCCATGCAATCTTTATAGACAAAAAAAAAACATTTGCAGTAGAATGTTTCCATGTTCGAGCATTCACACACACGCCTAAGATCACCATGCGCAATGCCAAGCATTGGGTGGAGTGGTGTAAAGCTCGCCACCATTGGACTCTGGAGCAGTGGAAACGTGTTCTCTGGAGAGATGAATCACGTTTCACCATCTGGTGCATAGCGCCAACTGGAAAGTTTAGTGGAGGAGGAATAATGGTCTAGGGCAGTTTTCTAATGGTTTGGGATTGGCCCCTTAGTTCCAGTGAAGGGAAATCTTAATGCTACAGCATACAATGACATTCTATATGATTCTGTTTCCAAATTTGTGGCAACAGTTTGAGGAAGGCCCTTTCCTGTTTCAGCATGACAGTGCACAAAGCGAGGTCCATACAGAAATGGTTTGTCGAGGTCGTTGTGAAAGAACTTTACTGGCCTGCACAGAGCCCTGACCTCAACCCCATCGAACACCTTTGTGATGAATTGGAACACCGACTGCGAGCCAGGCCTAATCGCCCAACATCAGTGCCTGACCTTACTAATGCTCTTGTGTCTGAATGGAAGAAAGTCCCCGCAGCAATGTTCAACTCCAATCATAGAATTGAACAGGGAAGTTCAGACAAAAACATACATAAGATGCTTCACTAAATTCTTTAAGGCATTAAAGTAGATAATCTACTCAATGATCAAAATAGCAATAATTTGTTCTATGATTAGAAAATGTGATTGTTCCATAATGGCCTAATAACTGTTCTTCAACCAGCCTTCCACCTCAGTAGCAGCTCCATTAATCATTTGTGCAGTAAAAGATAGCGTGCCTCTCTTAGTTTGTGGGAGTTATTGGCACAATGTTTCTCACCATATTTGTGCAAAGCAGTGATATGAACATAAATTATTTCTTATCTCTTCCGCAATCCATTTTTCAAAGGGTTCACCATGTTTGAAGGGTAGCAGCGCCAACAGCCAAATCAAGATGATAGTAGGCGCTATTATCCTTTAAGAGATTCCACTTACAGATTTTAAATGAAATGTTATTTCAAACAATGGAATAACCCTCATTAAAATGGTCAGTCCTTAGGCCTACCTCATCAACCACTAAAACCAAAGGAAGGTTATAGCAAACAAACATGCAATGTCTTGCTTGTTTCAAATGCCTATGAACGGTTGCCAGGATAGCCAATCAACACTGAAGGTCTTTGATCTTCTTCTAGAAAGGTTGTGTGGAAGGCACTTAGACTTTTGGGTAATTTCACAAAAAGTGTGCCTTTTGCATCCCTTTGATATTTTAGGGAGAAATTGTGCACCAATATTGCATGTTAAACACCTATTATATAAAAACAAGTGCCCTTTAAAGCTGCAATATGTAACTATTTGGGTGACCTGGCAAAATGTGCATAGAAATATGCATTATAGATCTGTCATTCTCATTGAAAGCATATCTAAGACGCGGTAGATCTGTTCTATGTGCACTATTTCTATGCGTCCCGTGCTTAAGTTTCGTTTTTGCACCTCTTACTTTCAGTTTTGTATCAGACAACATCTTTAATGTTGTTCAATGCGCACACTGCTAGTGTCATAAATGTTGTCTTGGGTTGTTAAAGAAAGAACAACTAAATGTATTGTCCCTACTTGAGCGCCTCTCCAACCACCAACAAACATCAAACTGGCTTTGTAAAGAGTTAATATCTGCTTGCAAAGAATAAATCCCCTGATCTCCCGGCCCCTATTGATTTTTGTTCCGTGTGATGTGAAACCAGCAATCAGCACTGCAGTTTGAAATAGCCCTGAAACCAGAGCGAAGCAGTTGATGAGTCGCCGACATATTTCAATTAGCGAGCCACCTTGGCCGATCTGTCCCCCGGGACAGTCACACCTCATACCAACTCCACACTAGACGGAGTTTGGTAATAATTGGTTAAATGATACCTGTGTTTTTATTTATACATTTAAAATTGTAGTAATTTAGCACACGCTCTTATCCAGAGTGACTTACAATTAGTGCTTTCACCTTAAAGATACTTGGGTGAGACAACCACATATCACAGTCATAGAAATCACACATTCCCTCAATAAAGTAACACCAGTGCTAGTAGGAAGATACCACATATAATTTGGGGGGATTCATTTAAGATACTCTTTGAAGAGGTAGCCCACTGGGCACACGCTGGTTGAATCAACGTTGATTCCATTTCATTTCAAAGAAATGACGTTGAACCAACGTGGAATAGAACTTGAATTGACGTCAGTGTCCAGTGGGAGGGGTTTCAGACATTATAGGAAGATGGGCGGGGACTCAGATTTGGGTGTAGGGCTTGAGCTTAGCCTGAAGGTAGGGAGGGGCAGTTCCCCTTGTTGCTCCATAGGCAAGCACCATGGTCTTATAGTGGTTGCCCACTTCGACTGTTGTTCTCAAAACAATGCTATAAGATTCATTTAATTGTGAAAAGATGGAGGAATGGTTGCTTTTTGGCAGTGCGGGGATCCTTTTGAATCTACATTAATTACAAAGTGGGCTAATAAGAGCCTCTGAATATTCCTATTTGCATTAATGAAAACACGCTTATACCATTAACAGATAGACTTTACTATATTTTGCCTGTAAAAAAAAAAAGAGACAATGTTTTTTTAGAATCCAATTCATACAGTCCCATTTTTACCACTTACCACTATTGCCGGGTAAGCTTTTTATATCCCCCCCCCGGCACATGCCGGCAAGTTTAGGCATGGGAGTAGATATGGGCTGATGTGGGGTGGACGTCTATTTGAATAAATCCATTGAATGCACCATCACTAAGAAATTCCTTATGAATTCCTTTTAGGCAGGTCCCCTGGAAACATTATAAGACTAATAAAATACCATTTCAAAAGAATAGAATGGAATATTTGGAGTGTAACTATCTTACTGGTCTGTGCAGCCTATAGGCTACATGGCTTTGCTAAGCACATTAAATCAATTGCTATTTTGTTTTTAAACAGACAAGACACACTAAAGGAAACCCTGTTCAGTAGTCAGTTGTCATACAAAAGTGAATTAAATCGTTCATCATTCTTCAACCTCAAATGAAGGGGATGATTACGCAATCATCGCAAGAGTCGGATTTCATTGGTAGCAACTCACGGCTCAGACACTTCATTCAGGATCAATTAAGTTATCCTAGTCTGGGTAACAGTCTCTACGGCTAATCTACTCCCTGTACTCCATGTCATGTGCCAAAGAGACTGACTGGCCTTTCTGCCATCTTCTAATTTAAACATTGTATCATTAATGAGCTCAAGGAACAGAGATTTGAATCCTGATTCGACTACCCTCGCAGCTATCCTCCAATCACAATGAATATGCAAATAATGGAACTCTATCACTTTTTTCTCTCCACAGAACACATTGGCATCCGATTGCTAAGCGACCTCTTTCTGTTTGTCCAAATGAAACCAGTCTATCAAAAGTTGCTAGCTCACATCTAAATACATACTGCAATTCCAAACACAAAACGTCTTAGTTTAGATTATTTTAAGGCTCAAAATACAACATCTGACATAGCTAACAGCTAAATGTTTATTTTTAACTTTGTTATAAGTGTAATTTTGCACTACATGACCAATGCTCGTTGTACATCTCATTCCAAAATAATGTGCATTAATATGGAGTTGGTCCCCCCTTTGCTGCTATAACAGCTTCCACTCTTCTGGGAAGGCTTTGCACTAGATGTAGAGGTTAGCAGTTATGATATAAAGGTTTGGCTGTGGGGACTTGCATCCATTCTGTCACAAGAGCATTAGTAAGGTCAGGCACTGATGTTGGGCGATTAGGCCTGGCTCACAGTCAGTGTTCCAATTCATCACAAAGGTGTTTGATGGGGATGAGGTCAGGGCTCTGTGCAGGCCAGTCAAATTCTTCCACACCGATCTTGACAAACCATTTCTTTATGGACCTCGCTTTGTGCACAGGGGCTTCGGGGCGGCAGGTAGCCTAGTGATTAGAGCGTTGGGCCAGTAACCAAAAGGTTGCTAGATTGAATCCCCGAGCTGACAAGGTAAAAATCGGTTGTTCTGCCCCTGAACAAGGCAGTTAACCCACTGTTCCTAGGCTGTCATTGTAAATAAGAATTTGTTCTTAACTGACTTGCCTAGTAAAATTAAAATATACATTTACCTGACTAAAAGGTGAGTCACATTCATATGACTGGTTATCCCGAGTTGAACTCAGAGTTGACCGAAGTTCCCATGCTAACTCCTGAAACCTGATTCGTAGGACAGCACTCAGGTTTATTTGACAAATGCAATGTTGCAAAAAAAACATTGCAAAATCTGTAATGGAAATGGGAGAATTTTTCTAAAGATCAAGAGCATTTTTAACTGTTCAACAGACAAACGGTCGCAATAAAAACAGTGCTTTTCAAATAAATTATGATTTTGAAACGTCACTATAAAGCCCCACTCCACATCGAAATGCCTACTTCTTGCAAAATCCTTTTTTTTCAACTGTCAACATAATGTTTATTTGCAGAAAAAGGATTGTCCTGACTTTTGAATTTCTTCACATTGCTTTTTCTTGATGACTGTCAAGTTTCACCATCCAAATATTTCAGATGTACAGGAGTGCAAGCTCCACCGTGGTGATACATTGGCACATGAGAATTATTAGAATATGGCAAATATGACTAAATTATTGCATTCTATCCATGCTGGCTTTCACGGGCTACTTGAAACATGAAACAGATAGACGAGGGCATACAGGCTGTATGCAAATTATTAATGCACAATTTGCCTAAATGGGTAAAGGAAACACTTCAACCACTTAATTTTTATTTTGACACTAGGTTCATGTGAGATTTTTTATTTATTTATTATGATGATGTCTTTATGTCCTGCTCTTTTTACCGACACAAGATAGTTAAATGGAAACACAATGTGGAAGGCAAGTTTCATCACCAATTTCTAAGCAAACGTTCTAAATGTTGCCAAAAAAAATCAACAGACAGTTTAATGGAAAGATATCTACTGACAGTCACTCAATTAGCCATGTCAGCTAACCATTTTTAAATTGGTAGTTAGTTTAGCCAGCTATCTAAACTTGTAGTAATCATGGCCCGAATATCGACCTGGCTCGTACCAAGGGGCTTTGACCTCCAGGCATTACAAAATGTGTAGAATTGCAGGAATTTAGTTTTAAAACTGCAAATATGTCACTCCACCCCATGTCAAAATGGGTGAAATTCAAGGAATTAGCTGTAAAACAGATTATTTTCCCTGCCCCATGGCAAAATGAGTAGAATTCGGTCAAATGTGTTATAAAATTGCAATATTTTCTCTTTGCCCCATGGAAAAATGTGTAGATTTGCAGAAAACTTGCTTTAAAACTGCAAAAATGTCTCTACGCCCAATGAATGCTTCTTTCCACTGTCAAGAGAGGGGGCACTAAATTGTTTCACCGCGAGGTAGGGGACCTCCAACGAAGTGACATGCCTTGTAAAGTTTAGAACTGCCAGGAGGATAGTAATACCGGTTGCTGCGTGTCAACCATCAAGAGCTTAAGAGGGTAGTGCGTGGCATGTCAATGCCGCCTCAGCATTACAGCTACATTTCATCAAGTAAAAACAACATATATTTTATAACATGAATAGTCTGCTGAATTTTTGCAAACAACATTCAATCCCCTGAGAAAGGTCTACAAAAAAGTATTTAGAATATTTTTATTTTGGCTGAATACGGCCTCCATAAACCAAAATATTGAACTAATATGATATAATATTATCACATTAGAAACGAAAGCGTATTCTTTAAACAGGGGCAGGCAAATGACAGGTCAAAGCAGGCAGGGGTAAATAATCCAGAGAGGGTGTAATGCACCGGAACAGCAGGTGGGCTCAGGGTCAGGTCAGGCAGAGGTCGGTAATCCAGAGTAGTGGGGCAAAGGTACAGGACGGCAGGCAGGCTCAGGGTCAGGGCAGGCAGGAATGGTCAAAACCGGGAAACTAGAAAACAGGCACTAAAGCACAGACAGAAGCAAGGGAAAAATGCTGGTAGGTATGAACGAACGAAGCGAACTGGCAGCAAACAAACAGAGAACACAGGTATAAATACACAGGGGATAACGGGGAAGTTGGGCAACACCTGGAGGGAGGTGGAGACAAGCACAAAGACAGGTGAAACAGAACAAATATGCCTAATATTGTATGTTAACGTACATTTAGCATGGATGATGTGTTTGCTGTCATGATGGAATCAGTTAGGGGGAATGGGGAATTTCAGTATTTTACAAATTAAAAGGGAAGTTCAGTTCCTCACCCTGAAAGTAGTCTATAGGCAAGGATAAACTGTAATTCATGGTTAGGTTTTCTTTAAACAGCCACTCTAAACTTCAGCTAACTTTAGCCACTACTAGCAAAAAATCAATGGGAGTGATGGGGGCATACGATGCCTGTTAAATCAGGCACCCCATCATTCTTCATTTATCAGAATGAATAAATAATATTGACAGTAATAAAAGGTATGTATCTGAACTCATTGTGTTCATTTATTTACAACTCTAGAACACAGACGCTGACGCACACACACACTGTACACACACACGCTCGCACGCACTATGCGCAGACAACACACACAGTAAGGTACCTCGACAGTGAGTGCTGTATTGGGTTTTCTCCAGGAAGTGCGTCTCCTTCAAAGCTCTGGTCAGATGAAAGGTGAAGAGCCGTATCGATCAGCCAGTGGGCACGGGGACGTTGAGGATATGGGGGGAGCAGCATCTGCGGTGAGCCTGATGCAGGGCTGCCATCCAGCCAAGGAGCGGGAGGCCAGAGGCGAAGGTGGGGATTCAGGCGGTGGGGGTAAGGGAGCTGTCACTTAGCTCCCTTGTGACTCACCGGTAACCACCTCAGCCCCCGTTGCATTCTTCTCCACAGTGGGCAGTCTACTGTTGTTGATGAGGACTGTCAGAGCCATGCAACATGGCTCAGGGTCAGCAAGGGGGCTGACCCCAAGGCTGCCTCACATCCATATTTACACACCTTGCACTACCGTTCAAAAGTTTGGGGTCTCTTAGAAATGTCCTTGTTTTCCATGACAGCATACATGAAATGAGTTGCAAAATGAATAGGAAACATAGTCAATACGTTGACAAGGTTATAAAAAAATAAGGATTTTTGAATTGAAATAATAATTGTGTCCTTAAAAATGTGCTTTTGTCAAAGAATCCTCCATTTGCAGCAATTACAGGCTTGCAGACCTTGAGCATTCTAGTTGTCAATTTGTTGAGGTAGTCTGAAGAGATTTCACCCCATGCTTCCTGAAGCACCTCCCACAAGTTGGATTGGCTTGATGGGCACTTCTTACGTACCATACGGTCACGCTCCTCCCACAACAGCTCAATATGGTTGAGATCCGGTGACTGTGCTGGTCACTCCATTATAGACAGAATACCAGCTGCTTCTTCCCTAAATAGTTCTTGCATAGTTTGGAGCTGTGATTTGGGTCATTGTCCTGTTGTAGGAGGAAATTGGCTCCAATTAAACGTCGTTGCAAAATGGAGTGATAGCCTTCCTTCTTCAAAATCCTTTTTACCCTGTTCCCACTTTACCAGCAGCAAAGCACACCCAGACCATCACATTGCTTCAAAGATGCTTGACAGATGGCGTGAAGCATTCCTCCAGTATCTTTTCATTTTTTCTGCAGTCTTACGAATGTTCTTCTTTGTGAACACCTCAAACTTAGATTTGTCCGTCCATAACACTTTATTCCAATCTTCCTCTGTCCAGTGTCTGTGTTCTTTTGCCCATCTTAATATTTTATTTTTATTGGCCAGCCTGAGATATGGCTTTTTCTTTGCAATTCTGCCTAGAAGGCCAACATCCCGGAATGGCTTCTTCACGGTTAACGTTGAGACTGGTGTTTTGCGGGTACTATTTAATGAAGCTGCCAGTTGAGGACTTGTGAGGTGTCTGTTTCCCAAACTAGACACTCTAATGTACTTGTCCTCTAGCTCAGTTGTGCACAATACCCCATAATGAACAAAGTGAAAACAGATTTTTAGAAATGTTTGCAAATGTATTAAAAGTAAAAACATAAATAGTTTATTTACAAAAGTATTCAGACCCTTTGCTATGAGATTCAAAATTGAGTTCAGGTGCATCCTGTTTCCATTGGCCATCCTTGCGATGTTTCTACAACTTGATTGGAGTCCACCTGTGGTAAATTCCATTGATTGAACTTGGAAAGGCACACTCTTGTCTATATAAGGTTCCAGAGTTGACAGTGCAAGTCAGAGCAAAAACCAAACCATGAGGTTGAAGGAATTGTCCGAAGAGCTCAGAGACAGGATTTTGTCGAGGCACTGATCTGGAGAAGGGTACCAAAAAATGCCTGCAGCATTGAAGGTCCACAGGAATACAGTGGCCTCCATCATTCTTAAATGGAAGAAGTTTGGAACCACCAAGACTCTTCCTAGAGCTGGCCGCCCAGCCAAACTGAGCAATCAGGGGAGAAGGGCCTTGCTCAGGGAGGTGACCAAGAATCCGATGGTCGCTCTGACAGAGCTCCAGAGTTCCTCTGTAGAGATGGGAGAACCTTCCAGAAGGACAACCATCTCTGCAGCACTCCACCAATCAGGCCTTTATGGTAGAGTGGCCAGATGGAAGCCACTCCTCAGTGAAAGGCACATGACAGCCCGCTTGGAGTTTGAACTCTTTGGCTTGAATGCCAAGTGTCACATCTGGAGGAAACCTGGCACCATCCCTACGGTGAAGCATGGTGGTGGTAGCGTCATGCTGTGGGGATGTTTTTCAGGAGCTGGTACTGGGAGACTAGTCAGGATCGAGGGTAAGCTGAACGGAGCAAAGTACACAGAGATCCTTGATGAAAACCTGCTCCAGAGCGCTCAGTACCTCAGACTGGGGCGAAGGTTCACATTCCAAAAGGACAATGACCCTAAGCACACAGCCAAGACAATGCAGGAGTGGCTTTGGGACAAGTCTCTGAATGTCCTTGAGTGGCCGATCGAATCTCTGGAGAGACCTGAACAGTGAGGCTCCCCATCCAACCTGACAGAGCTTGAGAGGATTTGCAGAAAACAATGGGAGAAACTCCCCAAATACAGGTGTGTCAAGTTTGTAGCGTCATACCCAAGAAGACTTGAGGCTGTAATCGCTGCCTAAGGTGCTTCAACAAAGTATTGAGTAAAGCGTATGTATAGTTATGTAAATGTGATATATATTTTTTTAAATTTGCAAACATTTCTAAAAACCTGTTTTTGCTTTGTCATTATGGGGTATTGTGTGTAGATAGATGACAAAAAAAAAACATTTAATCAATTTTAGAATAAGGCTGTAACTTAAAGAAAATGTGGAAAAAGTCAAGGGGTCTGAATACTTTCCGAATTCACCGTATATGTGATGGATGTATGGACATTATGGACGGCATGTGGATAGAATATGTAGTATATCTGAAGAATACGTGGATAGAATAGTATATGTACAGAAATAGTTGAATAGGGTGGCATTGACTACAATGCAGCATATGAAATGGGTAAAACAGTATGTAAACATTATTAAAGTGACCAGTGTTCCATGTCTATGTACATAGGGCAGCAGCCTCTAAGGTGCAGGGATGAGTAACCCGGCGGTAACCGGCTAGTGACAGTGACTAAGTTCAGAGTAGGGTACTGGGTGGAGGCCGGCTACTGATGGCCTTGAGATAGAATCTGTTTTTCAGTCTCCCGGTCCCAGTTTTGATGTACTTGTACTGACCTCGCCTTCTGGATGATAGTGGGGTGAACAGACCGTGGCTCAGGTGGCTGAGGTCCTTGATCATCCTCTTGGCCTTCTGTAAAAGGCCAATATCATCAGAAAATATGGATGAACCAATATATCGATCGGGCTCTACTAGCTAGTTATCTAGCTACTTACAGCCAAATTACTTTCTACAATTTCTAGCTGGGTGGCTAGCAACATAAGTGAAGCTAGCTGCGCAGTCACATTGGCTAAATAGCAACATGACATCATTTCTCAATTCTGGAGGCATTGGAAATGCAATTTCAGCTAGCCCACCAAGGCCAGCCCAACCCGGGTTGACTTCAAAGTGCCAATGGAAACAAGTCTTTATTCATTCCACAGACAACCTAAGCTTAGCAGGCTAACACAGTATTGAGTCACACAATCACACATGTGTATGGTCTCATTGTGTATGGTCATCTAATATTGTATTTGAGTATAATTTTGTATTTTGTACTGTATAACGGTTTAATGTTTATGTTTTGTACTCAGGTCTCATTCGAAAAAGAGATCAATATGATATCCTGAATAAAACATATGCTTAAAAAATGGTAGCAGTGTTACCAAAAAAACATACTGTTCAATAATAAGGAAATTTCCCCTCTGAGGTACCTCTGGTACCTTCATACTATACTGGGTATATTCGTTTCTCTCTCAGAGAAGTTCACCGTTAGTTAAAGATCCTCCTCATGAATAGTCCAAAGCTGGAGAGATAATCCATTTCTCTTCTCTGCTCCTGCATCCCCTGCAGTTTCCTGACTCTTGTTTGGCCATTCCTAGCCCTACCTTCCTGTATTAAAAAGACACAGACTAAGCCTTTTCACTGTACAGCCAAGTGCTAAACAGGGGGGACTGAATTGGTCGGGTCACATAGGGGTCAGGTATAAACTAACCAAGGAACGTTCTTCTGAGGAACGTTCTTCTGAGGAAATCGGGAAAACGCACACTTCTGCAGGCTGGAAGAACAAAACATGTGGGTCCCAAAATGGTACCTTATTCACTATATAGTGTAATGCACTATATAAGGAATAGGGTGCCATTTGCGACACAGACTGAGAAAGCCTATTGCTCTAATGCAATATATTTATTACAGTAATTAGCTAAGCTGTCTTTACCAGGGTTTCTCATAAACCAAAAAACAACCACAGGGAACTAGGGCAACACTAGCTGCAGTAACCCATGGGGAGGGGGTCACACTCGGACATTCAGAGAGGGGGTATAAAATAAAAGGTCTGGCTGCACGGAGATGCTTGGGAATATGGTCACTACGGGTGACCATGTGTGGGTGTTTAAGGGTTTCAGGGGAAAGGGGGTATATCTGACCTCCATCACCTAGGACGTGACAATGATTCATCAAATCTCCTCCATTTCTGACCATTTTGTTGCTCAGTTCTGCAGGCCTTCTCATACAGCTGCAACTGTATATGCATTCGTAATTCAAGACCTTTCTTGAGTTGGGCTCTGGGATGGTGCAACTGTTGAGAATCTGAGTATATTGTTGTGGGGGAAAGGGGTTGAGTGTGTATGAGTGTGTGTGAGTGTGTATGAATGAGTGTGTGTTTGTGTGTGTGCATGTGCGCGTGCATGCGTGTGTGTGTGTGCGTGCGTGCATGTGTGTGTGTGTGTGTGTGTGTGTGTGTGTGTGTGTGTGTGTGTGTGTGTGTGTGTGTGTGTGTGTGTATCCCACAACTGTTGGGAGGGAGTAAAATATGTTAGCGACAATATAGGATGAATCACAATAATTGCTTGCCATAATGTAATTTTGGTAATAGCGAGACTCGCGAGAGGTTAAAATCAATTGCATAAACTGCCTACATTACGACAAATATGAATAGCTAATTATGGTAAATAAGATAAACAGGATTATTCAAATATATATATATATATATATACAGTTGAAGTCGGAAGTTTACATACACTTGGAGTCATTAAAACTCATTTTTCAACCACTCCACAAATTTCTTGTTCACAGCTAAAGTTTTGGCAAGTTGGTTAAGGGCATCTACTTTGTGCATGAAATTTTTTTTACAGACAGATTATTTCACTTATAATTCAGCTTTTTCCAAGCTGTTTAAAGGCACAGTCAACTTAGTGTATGTAAACTTTTGACCCCCTGGAATTGTGATACAGTGAATTATAAGTGAAATAATCTGTCTGTAAACAATTGTTGGAAAAATTACTTGTGTCATGCACAAAGTTGATTTCCAAACCAATTTGCCAAAACTATAGTTTGTTAACAAGAAATTTGTGGAGTGGTTGAAAAATGAGTTTTAATTACTCCAACCTAAGTGTATGTAAACTTCCTACTTCAACTGTATATGTGTGTATGTATGAATGTTTATGTATGTATGTATGTATGTATGTATGTATGTATGTATGTATGTATGTATGTATGTATGTATGTATGTATGTATGTATGTATGTATATATATATTTACCCAAAAAATGATATAGGGGATTGGAAATGATGCAGACAATTACATTAATGGAAGCAACAATTCATCCGCAATATTAAAGCTGATCCACCCCCTGAAAAAAATACATAAATATAATAAATAAAAAACTAGGGTTAATCGCAATTGAAAGAGCTCTGTGCTGAATCTGTATATTTGTAAAATATAACTGAAATCCCATGGTTTTGAGTTAACATCATGGCCTTGTATCCTGCTCTTTATATAAAATGAGGAGATAGGTCCCTCTGGGTCCTGTGTGGCTCATTTGGTAGAGCATGGTGCTTGCAACATCAGGGTCATGGGTTCAATTCCTGCATCACCCATTTATACAGAAATATTTGCATGCACTGCTGTCGCTTTGATAACAGCGTCTGCTAAAGGACATATATCTTCAGTTACTGTTAAGCTGTTTCTGTGTGGGAAAGGCTATAAACATATACACACACACCACCTCAAGGAGAAACTCAACTAAAACTCAGGATGCTGTCCAAACAGTTATTTAGTCTGCCCAGAGCGGAGCAACCCATTGCCTCTTGTTTTTATTGGCTGCCCTGAATCCCCGCCTTTCCCGTAACCGTAAGGGCTCCGTCGTGTGGGTCGGCTCTTTCCATCCCACACGGCAGCACAGAGATGGGGCGGTAGCAGTGGAAGGGACAAGAAGGAGGAGGAAGGGTGGATGGAGGGCCACAGCTGCCAGACCCATGGGGACCAACCGAGCCCTGTCCGGTCCTATAAACATGATGCAGTGTGGCCATCAGGGACTCATCTTGAAAAACGTCTCTCTGGAAAAAGTCTGCAACAGAGTGACTCACCCTCCGAAGAGGAGAGAGACTGTGAGGGGAAACCGTCCCAAACATTTCCAGACAATCCAAAATAGACACGGTTTGTCCCTGACTGATGGTAACCAAATGTCGAATTAAGGGGAGCGTTTCGCTGCTGAAATGTCTTACGTTGCCGGGCAGAAAATCAGAGCTACTTTATGAGTTCCATCCCATGACCAGATTCAATAAATGTGTAATGAACATGTTTATTCAGCATTTAAGTACCCTGTGAGTTGGTCAGGGGACGGGATGGGATTTCATTGGAGTATGTAGGTGGGGGTTCTTGTGTGAGTATGCGCCTGTGTGTTTGTAAGAAGAAGGAGAATTCGTGCCCATCACTCCTCTCAAAAATAATACTGACAACCGGCTGCAAGTCATACCATCCATGAACACCAACTAATGGAGCTAAAAACACATAGCTAATTCTGTACACTAGTGAGAGAAGGTCAGTGGGAAAAAAATGGCCCTAAACAGCATGTGGAATCCAATCAAGACAAGATGCCAGCAAGTATGATGCAGACACTTTAGTGAACTAGTCACAAAGATATTTACAAAATGTATAAAGGTAGGAGCAGATCAGCATATTATGTTACAGCAGGTAGCCTTTTCTGTAGGCTGCTTGGTACACAGAGCCTCGCTAACTCCAGCCAGTATATGTCAGATGTGAGTTAAGGACCTTGGTTCTCCCTGCGGTAAACGGGGAGTGGTCCAGGAATGCTCGGTGGGGCTGCTGCCTTGGCAGGTATATGAAGTGTGGATCACGCGGGGAGGTGTGGGGGTGATTAATGCACGAGGGAAAGCACTGGAAAGAAAACAACGCCATAAATCAGCCTGCCCAGCAGTCATGCTAATTGTAATTGAAATGAATGTCTGCCCGCCCGGTGCCGGGACTTGCAATTGGTATTGACCAGAAAAGGTCCACCGGTGGTCATGGGAAATGAAACAGTGACTGTGTCTCAAATGGAGAGCTGTTTCCTCTATCGCGTCGAGAAAGTCGACCCATACCTTGCAGTCTTAAATTGTGACTGCCTTAAAATTAAAACTAAAAAGGGATTACTTTTTTCTTTTTTTTATCCTACAGATCTACACAACCTACTTCACATTTTCAAAGTGAAAGAAAATTATAGAAAATATCACACATGAACAAAAAATTAAAAAGTAAGATATGTTGATTGCGTATGCCTTCACATCCCAGAGTTAATATTTGATGGAAACACCTTTGGCAGCTGTGAATAATTTTGAATAAGATTCTCTCAACTTTGCACAACTCTTAGAGTAACATATATCCACTGTTTTTGTCAAAATTGCTCAAGATCAGTAAATATGGTTGGGAATCATTGATGGACAGCAATATTCAAACCTTCTCTGATTTTCAAGCAAATTTAAGTCAGGACTGGGACTGGACCACACAGGAACACTCAACACCTCTTGTCTTTGGCATTAATTTGTGTTATTAAAATAAAACTCTATCCCAGGGTTAGATTTTCAGAAGACTGAGGCCAGTTATCCTCTAACATTTTACCTGGGCTTTGCTCCTTTCATATTTATTTTCATCCTGACAAACTCCCTAGTCCCTGCCGGTGACAAGCATACCCAAGCCTATGGGTCGGTAGCTTCAACCCCGCAGTACACACACAAACTTACACACACCAACTGATTAATGGACTGCTGAATGTTTTTTTCTCTCTTGCTTTGTTTGTTATTTTCCATATTATGTCTATCTCTGATAAGCTACCCAGGAAAGGGCTGAAAATAGCCCATATTAATATATGGAGCCTTAGAAATAAGGTTCATGAAATCGCTAACTTTGAGATAACATTCATAAATCAAATCAAATCAAAATCAAATGAAATTTTATTTGTCACATACACATGGTTAGCAGATGTTAATGCGAGTGTAGCAAAATGCTTGTGCTTCTAGTTCCGACAATGCAGTAATAACCAACAAGTAATCTAACTAACAATTCCAAAACTATTGTCTTATACACAGTGTAAGGGGATAAAGAATATGTACATAAAGATATATGAATGAGTGATGGTACAGAGCAGCATAGGCAAGATACAGTAGATGGTATCGAGTACAGTATATACATATGAGATGAGTATGTAAACAAAGTGGCATAGTTAAAGTGGCTAGTGATACATGTATTACATAAGGATGCAGTAGATGATATAGAGTACAGTATATACGTATGCATATGAGATGAATCATGTAGGGTATGTAACATTATATTAGGTAGCATTGTTTAAAGTGGCTAGTGATATATTTTACATCATTTCCCATCAATTCCCATTATTAAAGTGGCTGGAGTTGAGTCAGTGTCAGTGTGTTGGCAGCAGCCACTCAATGTTAGTGGTGGCTGTTTAACAGTCTGATGGCCTTGAGATAGAAGCTGTTTTTCAGTCTCTCGGTCCCAGCTTTGATGCACCTGTACTGACCTCGCCTTCTGGATGATAGCGGGGTGAACAGGCAGTGGCTCGGGTGGTTGTTGTCCTTGATGATCTTTATGGCCTTCCTGTAACATCGGGTGGTGTAGGTGTCCTGGAGGGCAGGTAGTTTGCCCCCAGTGATGCGTTGTGCAGACCTCACTACCCTCTGGAGAGCCTTACGGTTGTGGGCGGAGCAGTTGCCGTACCAGGCGGTGATACAGCCCGCCAGGATGCTCTCGATTGTGCATCTGTAGAAGTTTGTGAGTGCTTTTGGTGACAAGCCGAATTTGTTCAGCCTCCTGAGGTTGAAGAGGCGCTGCTGCGCCTTCTTCACGATGCTGTCTGTGTGAGTGGACCAATTCAGTTTGTCTGTGATGTGTATGCCGAGGAACTTAAAACTTTACTACCCTCTCCACTACTGTTCCATCGATGTGGATAGGGGGGTGTTCCCTCTGCTGTTTCCTGAAGTCCACAATCATCTCCTTAGTTTTGTTGACGTTGAGTGTGAGGTTATTTTCCTGACACCACACTCCGAGGGCCCTCACCTCCTCCCTGTAGGCCGTCTCGTCGTTGTTGGTAATCAAGCCTACCACTGTTGTGTCGTCCGCAAACTTGATGATTGAGTTGGAGGCGTGCGTGGCCACGCAGTCGTGGGTGAACAGGGAGTACAGGAGAGGGCTCAGAACGCACCCTTGTGGGGCCCCAGTGTTGAGGATCAGCGGGGTGGAGATGTTGTTGCCTACCCTCACCACCTGGGGGCGGCCCGTCAGGAAGTCCAGTACCCAGTTGCACAGGGCGGGGTCGAGACCCAGGGTCTCGAGCTTGATGACGAGCTTGGAGGGCACTATGGTGTTAAATGCCGAGCTGTAGTCGATGAACAGCATTCTCACATAGGTATTCCTCTTGTCCAGATGGGTTTAGGGCAGTGTGCAGTGTGGTTGAGATTGCATCGTCTGTGGACCTATTTGGGCGGTAAGCAAATTGGAGTGGGTCTAGGGTGTCAGGTAGGGTGGAGGTGATATGGTCCTTGACTAGTCTCTCAAAGCACTTCATGATGACGGAAGTGAGTGCTACGGGCGGTAGTCGTTTAGCTCAGTTACGTTAGCTTTCTTGGGAACAGGAACAATGGTGGCCCTCTTGAAGCATGTGGGAACAGCAGACTGGTATAGGGATTGATTGAATATGTCTGTAAACACACCGGCCAGCTGGTCTGCGCATGCTCTGAGGGCGCGGCTGGGGATGCTGTCTGGGCCTGCAGCCTTGCGAGGGTTAACACATTTAAATGTTTTACTCACCTCGGCTGCAGTGAAGGAGAGTCCGCATGTTTTCGTTGCAGGCCGTGTCTGTGGCACTGTATTGTCCTTAAAGCGGGCAAAAAAGTTATTTAGTCTGCCTGGGAGCAAGACATCCTGGTCCGTGACTGGGCTGGTTTTCTTCTTGTAGTCCGTGATTGACTGTAGACCCTGCCACATACCTCTTGTGTCTGAGCCGTTGAATTGAGATTCTACTTTGTCTCTATACTGACGCTTAGCTTGTTTGATAGCCTTGCGGAGGGAATAGCTGCACTGTTTGTATTCGTTCATGTTACCAGTCACCTTGCCCTGATTAAAAGCAGTGGTTCGCGCTTTCAGTTTACATTTACATTTACATTTAAGTCATTTAGCAGACGCTCTTATCCAGAGCGACTTACAAATTGGTGCGTTCACCTTAAGACATCCAGTGGAACAGCCACTTTACAATAGTGCATCTACATCTTTTAAGGGGGGTTCACGCGAATGCTGCCATCAATCCACGGTTTCTGGTTAGGGAATGTTTTAATCTTTGTATGGATGGGGAGAGATCTGTCTGTGATAAAGAGATGCTCTGCTTTTCTTTTCTTTTTTTCACACCACACTCCACAAGCAAGTTTCAAGATGTAATGTCACATGCACAAGTACAGTGAAATGCCTTTCTCAAAATGCAATAATCAATATCAATATATTACTAGAAAAAACACATAACAAATAAAAGTAGGAAATATGAATAATGTCAATATGTCTTGTCCATTGCTGTTCTGGTTAGTGTTTATTGGCTTATTTCACTGTAGAGCCTCTAGTCCTGCTCACTATACCTTATCCAACTTATTAGTTCCACCACCCACACATGCAATGACATCTCCTGGTTTCAATGATGTTTCTAGAGACAATATCTCTCTCTTCATCACTCAATACCTAGGTTTACCTCCACTGTATTCACATCCTACCATACCTTTGTCTGTACATTATACCTTGATGCTATTTTATCGCCCCCAGAAACCTCCTTTTACTCTCTGTTCCAGACGTTCTAGACGACCAATTCTTATTGCTTTTAGCCGTACCCTTATTCTTCTCCTCCTATGTTCCTCTGGCGATGTAGAGGTGAATCCAGGCCCTGCAGTGCCTAGCTCCACTCCTATTCCCCAGGCGCTCTCTTTTGATGACTTCTGTAACCGTAATAGCCTTGGTTTCATGCATGTTAACATTAGAAGCCTCCTCCCTAAGTTTGTTCTTTTCACTGCTTTAGCACACTCTGCCAACCCGGATGTTCTAGCTGTGTCTGAATCCTGGCTTAGGAAGACCACCAAAAATTCAGAAATTTTAATTCCAAACTACAACATTTTCAGACAAGATAGAACTGCCAAAGGGGGCGGTGTTGCAATCTACTGCAAAGATAGCCTGCAGAGTTCTGTCCTACTATCCAGGTCTGTACCCAAACAATTTGAACTTCTACTTTTAAAAATCCACCTCTCTAAAAACAAGTCTCTCACCGTTGCCGCCTGCTATAGACCACCCTCTGCCCCCAGCTGTGCTCTGGACACCATATGTGAACTGATTGCCCCCCATCTATCTTCAGAGCTCGTGCTGCTAGGCAACCTAAACTGGAACATGCTTAACACCCCAGCCATCCTACAATCTAAACTTGATGCCCTCAATCTCACACAAATTATCAATGAACCTACCAGGTACCCCCAAAGCCTTAAACACGGGCACCCTCATAGATATCATCCTAACCAACTTCCCCTCTAAATACACCTCTGCTGTCTTCAACCAAGATCTCAGCGATCACTGCCTCATTGCCTGCATCCGTAATGGGTCAGCGGTCAAACGACCTCCACTCATCACTGTAAAACGCTCCCTGAAACACTTCAGCGAGCAGGCCTTTCTAATCGACCTGGCCGGGGTGTCCTGGAAGGATATTGATCTCATCCCGTCAGTAGAGGATGCCTGGATATTTTTTAAAAATGCCTTCCTAACAATCTTAAATAAACATGCCCCATTCAAGAAAATTAGAACCAGGAACAGATATAGCCCTTGGTTCTCCCCAGACCTGACTGCCCTTAACCAACACAAAAACATCCTATGGCGTTCTGCATTAGCATCGAACAGCCCCGTGATATGCAGCTGTTCAGGGAAGCTAGAAACTGTTATACACAGGCAGTTAGAAAAGCCAAGGCTAGCTTTTTCAAGCAGAAATTTGCTTCCTGCAACACTAACTCTAAAAAGTTCTGGGACACTGTAAAGTCCATGGAGAATAAGAACACCTCCTCCCAGCTGCCCACTGCACTGAAGATAGGAAACACTGTCACCACTGATAAATCCACCATAATTGAGAATTTCAATAAGCATTTTTCTACGGCTGGCCATGCTTTCCACCTGGCAACTCCTACCCCGGTCAACAGCACTGCACCCCCAACAGCAACTCGCCCAAGCCTTCCCCATTTCTCCTTCTCCCAAATCCATTCAGCTGAAGTTCTGAAAGAGCTGAAAAATCTGGACCCCTACAAATCAGCCGGGCTAGACAATCTGGACCCTTTCTTTCTAAAATTATCTGCCGAAATTGTTGCCACCCCTATTACTAGCCTGTTCAACCTCTCTTTCGTGTCATCTGAGATTCCCAAAGATTGGAAAGCAGCTGCGGTCATCCCCCTCTTCAAAGGGGGGACACTCTTGACCCAAACTGCTACAGACCTATATCTATCCTACCATGCCTTTCTAAGGTCTTGAAAGCCAAGTCAACAAACAGATTACCGACCATTTCGAATCTCACCATACCTTCTCTGCTATGCAATCTGGTTTCAGAGCTGGTCATGGGTGCACCTCAGACACGCTCAAGGTCCTAAACGATATCTTAACCGCCATCGATAAGAAACATTACTGTGCAGCCGTATTCATTGATCTGGCCAAGGCTTTCGACTCTGTCAACCACCGCATCCTCATCGGCAGACTCGACAGCCTTGGTTTCTCAAATGATTGCCTCGCCTGGTTCACCAACTACTTCTCTGATAGAGTTCAGTGTGTCAAATCGGAGGGTCTGCTGTCCGGACCTCTGGCAGTCTCTATGGGGGTGCCACAGGGTTCAATTCTTGGACCGACTCTCTTCTCTGTATACATCAATGAGGTCGCTCTTGCTGCTGGTGAGTCTCTGATCCACCTCTACGCAGACGACACCATTCTGTATACTTCCGGCCCTTCTTTGGACACTGTGTTAACAACCCTCCAGGCAAGCTTCAATGCCATACAACTCTCCTTCCGTGGCCTCCAATTGCTCTTAAATACAAGTAAAACTAAATGCATGCTCTTCAACCGATCGCTACCTGCACCTACCCGCCTGTCCAACATCACTACTCTGGACGGCTCTGACTTAGAATACGTGGACAACTACAAATACTTAGGTGTCTGGTTAGACTGTAAACTCTCCTTCCAGACCCATATCAAACATCTCCAATCCAAAGTTAAATCTAGAATTGGCTTCCTATTTCGCAACAAAGCATCCTTCACTCATGCTGCCAAACATACCCTTGTAAAATTGACCATCCTACCAATCCTCGACTTTGGCGATGTCATTTACAAAATAGCCTCCAATACCCTACTCAACAAATTGGATGCAGTCTATCACAGTGCAATCCGTTTTGTCACCAAAGCCCCATATACTACCCACCATTGCGACCTGTACGCTCTCGTTGGCTGGCCCTCGCTTCATACTCGTCGCCAAACCCACTGGCTCCATGTCATCTACAAGACCCTGCTAGGTAAAGTCCCCCTTATCTCAGCTCGCTGGTCACCATAGCATCTCCCACCTGTAGCACACGCTCCAGCAGGTATATCTCTCTAGTCACCCCCAAAACCAATTCTTTCTTTGGCCGCCTCTCCTTCCAGTTCTCTGCTGCCAATGACTGGAACGAACTACAAAAATCTCTTAAATTGGAAACACTTATCTCCCTCACTAGCTTTAAGCACCAACTGTCAGAGCATCTTACAGATTACTGCACCTGTACATAGCCCACCTATAATTTAGCCCAAACAATTACCTCTTTCCCAACTGTATTTAATTTATTTATTTATTTTGCTCCTTTGCACCCCATTATTTTTATTTCTACTTTGCACATTCTTCCATTGCAAAACTACCATTCCAGTGTTTTACTTGCTATATTGTATTTACTTTGCCACCATGGCCTTTTTTGCCTTTACCTCCCTTCTCACCTAATTTGCTCACATTGTATATAGACTTGTTTTTTTTTACTGTATTATTGACTGTATGTTTGTTTTACTCCATGTGTAACTCTGTGTCGTTGTATGTGTCGAACTGCTTTGCTTTATCTTGGCCAGGTCGCAATTGTAAATGAGAACTTGTTCTCAACTTGCTTACCTGGTTAAATAAAGGTGAAAAAAATCAAAATAATAATAATAATAATAATAAAGTAATTAAGTAAGTAAGCATCTATATACAGGAAATATTTAAAAAGTCGGATCCAAAACCAATTGTACATGTGCAGGGACACTGGAGTGATGGAGGTAGATATGTATAGGGGAGAGGGGACAAGGCAACAGGATATAAGATAAACAAAGTAGCAGCAGCTTGAATGTGAGTGGGAGAGTCAGTATAAAATGTATGTGCATATTATGTGTGAGTAAGAAAATGATGGAGTGAGTGTTTGTGTGTGTTGGAGTGACAGTGTGTGTAAGAGTGTAGGGCCCTGTGAGTGTGCATAGAGACAGTGCAAATATTAAAATAAAAGGTCAATAAACATACAAGGTATACTCAGTCCGTGTAGCTAATTTGTTAGCTATTTATC
This sequence comes from Oncorhynchus nerka, assembly GCF_034236695.1. NCBI lineage: Eukaryota > Metazoa > Chordata > Actinopteri > Salmoniformes > Salmonidae > Oncorhynchus > Oncorhynchus nerka. The sequence continues at coordinate 45,748,224 of NC_088415.1, read as the reverse complement.
AGTTGTATTTATCACACCCTGATCTGTTTCAACTGTCCTTCTGATTGTCTCCACCCCCCTCCAGGTGTTGCCCATCTTTCCCATTATCCCATGTGTATTTACACCTGTATTCTCTGTTTGTCCGTTGCCAGTTTGTCTTATTTGTCCAGTCAACCAGCGTTTTTCTCGGCTCCTGCTTTTTCCCAGTCTCTCTTTTTCTCGCCCCCTTGGTTTTGAACGTTACCTGTCCTGTCTCTGAGTCCGCCTGCCCGACTACTCTGCCTGTCCTGACCCTGAGCCTGCCTGCCGTCCTGTACCTTTGCCCCTATACTCTGGATTATCGACCCCCCTGCCTGCCTGCCTTGACCTGTCGTTGCCTGCCCCTGTTGCTATAATAAACATTGTTACTTTGACAGTCTGCATCTGGGTCTTACCTTGATTCCTGATAGTATTGCTTGGGGATAGAAGCTGTTCAAAAGCCTATTGGTGTCAGACTTGATGCACCGGTACCTCTTGACGTGCGGCAACAGAGAAAGTAGTCTATGGCTTAGGTGGTTGGGGTCTTTGACGAAGCCTGATGTCGAGGTCATGGATGGCCGGGAGTTCAGCCCCAATGACGTTGAGCGAGAGGTTGTTGCTCCGGCACCACACTGCTAGGTCACTGACCTCCTCCCTGTAGGCTGACTCATCGCCGCTGGTGATCAGGCCTACCACCGTCGTTTCGTCAGCGAACTTGATAATGTTGCGAGTCTTGCGTGGCCGCACAGCTGTGGGTGAACATGGAGTACGGGAGGAGACTATATGCATATATTGTGTTTTATACATCTATTGCATCTTGCCTATGCCTATTGCCTATTGCTCATCCATATATTTATATGTATATATTCTTATTCCATTCCTTTACTTAGACTTGTGTGTATTAGGTAATTGTTGTGGAATTGTTAAATATTGCTGCACTGTCGGAACTAGAAGCACAAGCATTTCGCTACACTAGCAATAACATCTGCTAACCATGTGTAAGTGACCAATACAATTGTATTTTATTTTACTTTATTTGACTAAGCACACATCCCTGTGTGAACCCTGTGTTAATGGTGGAGGTGATGTTGCCTACCCTCACCAACTGTGGTCGGCCCGTCAGGAAGTCCAGGATTCAGTTAAAGAGGGAGGTGTTCAGACCCAGAGTCCTAAGCTTGGTGATGAGCTTGGAAAGTGTTGAACGCTGAGCTGTAGTCAATGAATAGCATTCTCACATAGGTATTCCTCTTATCTACAGTGCATTTGGAAAGTATTCAGACCCCTTGTCTTTTTCCACATTTTGTTAAGTTACAGCCTTATTCTGATTTATTTTTATTTTTAACTGAAATGTTACATTTGCATAAGTATTCAGACGCTTTACCCAGTACTTTGTTGAAGCACCTTTGGCAGCAATTACAGCCTTGTGTCTTCTTGGGTTTGACGGTACAAGGTTGGCACATCTGTATTTGGGGAGTTTCTCCCATTCTTCTCTGTAGACCCTCTCTGTCAGGTTGCATGGGGAGCGTCGCTGCACAGCTATTTTCAGGTCTCCCCAAAGATGTTCGATCGGGTTCAAGTCTGGGCTCTGGCTGGGCCACTCAAGGACATTCCGAGAATTGTACCGAAGCCACTCCTCCATTGTTTTGGTTGTGTGCTTAGGGTCGTTGTCCTGTTGGAAGGTGAACCTTCGCCCCAGTCTGAGGTCCTGAGAACTCTGGAGTAGGTTTTCATCAAGGATCTCTCTGTACTTTGCTCCGTGCATCTTTACCTTGATCCTGACTAGTCTCTCAGTCCCTGACTCTGAAAAACATCCCCACAGCATGATGCTGCCATCACCATGCTTCACTATAGGGATGGTGCCAGGTTTCCTCCAGACGTGGCACTTGGCATTCAGGCAGAAAAGTTCAATCTTGATTTCATCAGACTAAAGAATCTTGTTTCTCATGGTGTGAGGATCTTCAGGTGCCTTTTGGCCAACTCCAAGCAGGCTGTCATGTGCCTTTTACTGAGGAGTGGCTTCCTTCTGGCCACTCTACCATAAAGGCCTGATTGTTGGACTGCTGCAGAGATGGTTGTCCTTCTGGAATGTTCCCCCATCTCCACAGAGGAACTCTGGAGCTCTGTCAGAGTGACCATTTGGTTCTTGTTCACCTCCCTGACCAAGGCCCTTTTCCCACAATTGCTCAATTTGGCTGGGCAGCCAACTCTAGGAAAAGTCTTGATGGTTCCAAACTTCTTCCATTTAAGAATGCCAGAGGCCACTGTGTTCTTGGGGACCTTCAATGCTGCAGACATGTTTTGGTACCCTTCTCCAGATCTGTGCCTCGAAACAATCTTGTCTCTGAGCTTTACGGACAATTCCTTTGACCTCATGGCTTGGTTTTTGCTCTGACATGCACTGTCAACTGTGGGACCTTATATAGACAGGTGTGTGCCTTTCCAAATCATGTCTAATCAATAGAATTTACCACAGATGGACTCCAATCAAGTTGTAGAAAGATCTCAAGGATGATCAATGGAAACAGGATGCACCTGAGCTAAATTTTGAATCTCATAGCAAAGAGTCTGAATACTTATGTAATTAAGGTATTTCTTTTTTTTCTTTAATATATTTGCAAAAATGTTTTTAAAAAATCAGTTTTCACTGTATCATTATGGGGTATTGTGTGCAGATTGATGATAAAAAATGGTATTTAATCAATTTTAGAATAAGGCTGTAACGTAACAAAATATGGAAAAAGTCAAGGGGTTTGAATACTTTCCGAATGCACTGTACGTAGGTGAGGGCAGTGTGGAGAGCAATTGAGATTGCGTCATATGTGGATCTGTTGGGGCTGTATGCAAATTGGAGTGGATCTAGGGTGGCTGCGACGGTGTAGTTAATTAATGTGTGCCATAACCAACCTCTCAAAGCACTTGATTACAGAAATTAGTGCTACAGGGCAGTAATCATTGTGGCATGAAGCCTTAGAGTTCTTAGGAACAGGAATGATTGTAGTTATCTTAAAACATGTGGGGATTATAGACTGGGACAAGGAGAGGTTGAAAATTACAGTGAATATGCCTGCCAGATGTTCTGCGCATGCTCTGAGAACGCGCCCTGGAATACCATCGGGGCCCGAGGTGTTTATCTGATTAAAGATTCTTGTCACGTCAGCCTCGTGTCTGAGACGGTCCTCACACCCAGCTCGCTGTTGTTGTTGTCAAAGTTTGCATAAAACACATTGAGTTTGTCTGGTAGAGAGGCATCAATGGGCAGATGCGACGGGCATTGGAGCCTGTTTGATGACTGTCGCAGGTCATAGCAGGCCTTCTTGTACTTATTCCTGTCGTTGGAGTTACAGTAGCATCAGGGTTGTCTGCAATAGTTCTGTGTACAGTAGCCCTGCTCTTTAGTTTAGCGCCAAACTCTGTGTTAATCCAGGCCTTTTGATTGGGGAAGCAGCGAACCCTCACTGTGGGTACAACGTCTTCGATGCATTTTCTAATGAAGCCAGTGATGGAGGTGGTGAGCTCATCGATGGTCTTGGCAGAGTCTCTAAACATAGTCCAATCAGCATTAGCAAAGCAGTCCTGTAGCATACCCTCTGATGCTGGTGACCATTTCTCAATGGAGTGAATTGCGGGTACTTCCTGTTTCAGCTTCTGCTTGTAAACAGGAAGAAAGAGTACCCAGTCATGATCTGATTAAATACTGAGTCATGATTTGGACACAGGAGGCCCTTGTATGCTTGCTTGTGCGTAGAATAGATGTGGTCTAGGACGTTATCGCTCCTAGTGGCATTGGAGACGTGTTGATGGAAATTAGGCATTACGTCTTAGGGATATCTAATTAAAATCACCGGCAAACAGAAAAGTAGCCTCTGGGTGTAGGGTTTCCTGCTAGTTTATAGCCTTGAATAGTTCGTTAAGCAGCAGCTTGTTCTTTTTTTTGTGTCTTGTATGTATATGTATACAGCAGTCATGATAACAGCTGAAAATTCCCTCAGGAGGTAGAAGAGTCGGCATTTGACCATCAGATATTCCAAGATGGGTGAACAGTTGGTCGACACTTCCACCTCGCTGGAATTAGCACACCAGTTGGTTTTGATAAAGAGGCACCCCCAGATTCCCCAGACCACATTGTCCTGGAGAATGGAAAATCCATTGAGTTAGATAGCCATGGGGGGTATCTTGTCCGAGGGCCAAGCTCCGAGAGTCCCGTTGGTAGAAAAGATTAAGGTGAATGTACATTCTACTGGAAAATGTAAAGTCACTTGATAATAAGCAGGATGATCTCTGATTGCGGATTTGCATCATCTATCTTATTATCAGGTGACTTCACATTTTCCAGTAGAATGTACATTCGCCTTAATCTCACCAGGATCCCTCCTCTCTTACCTCTGTAATGCCGGCGTTTGCTCTTGGGGTAAGTAACTGCTGATCTGATGTTCAAGAGTTTTCGTCAGTTGTAAGAAATAATAGTGAATAATTTTTGTGAAAATAAAGTAAAAATAAACAACAACATAATGACAAAATTGCAAAGTTGGGTCAGAGCTTGCAAAACGGTGGCCATCCGGTACGGCGCCATCTTGTCCAAGTCCTGCAGGCCCTAGTTTTACCTTATCTTGATTATTGTTCAGTCATATGCAGCAAAGAAGGACTTAGTTAAGCTGCAGCTTGCCCAGAACAGAGTAGCACATTTTGCTCTTCAATGTAATCAGAGGGCTAACATGCCACCAGGGGTCTCTTCACAGTCCCCAGGTCCAGAACAAATTCAAGGAAACTCACAGTATTATACAGAGCCATGATTGCATGGAAATATATTCCATCTCATATAGCACAAGTAAACCTCAAACCTGGTTTCAAAAAACAAATATAGCAACATCTCACAGGCCCAACCCCCATGTGACCTACTTGTTGTGTGTATGTACTGAACTGCATGTGTAGCTGATGCATGCATACTTTTTGCACACTTTTGGCAGCTCACCTGGAATGCTTTCCAAAAGTCTTGAAGGGTTTCCCACATATGCTGAGCGCTTGTTGGCTGCTTTTCCTTCACTCTGCGGTCCGACTCATCCCAAACCATTTCAATTGGGTTGAGGTCGGGTGATTGTGGAGGCCAGGTCAACTGATGCAGCACTCCATCACTCTCCTTCTTGGTCAAATAGCACTTACACAGCCTGAAGGTGTGTTGGGTCATTGTCCTGTTGAAAAACAAATGATAGTCCCACTAAACCCAAACCAGATGGGATGGCTTTGGTAGCCATGCTGGTTAAGTGTGCCTTGAATTCTAAATAAATCACTGACAGTGACACCAGCAAAGCACCCCCAGACCATAACACCTCCTCCTCCATGCTTTACGGTGGGAAATACACATGCAGAGATAATCCGTTCACCCACACCGAGTCTCACAAAGACACGACGGTTGGAATCAAAAATCTCCAATTTGGACTCCAGACAAAAGGACAGATTTCCACCAGTCTAATGTCCATTGCTCATATTTCTTGGCCCAGTCAAGACTCTTCTTATTATTGATGTCCTTTAGTAATGGTTTCTTTGCAGCAATTCAAACATGGAGGCCTGATTCACACAGTCTCCTCTGAACAGTTGATGTTGAGATGTGTCTGTTACTTGAACTCTTTGAAGGATTTATTTGGGCTGCAATTTTTGAGGCTGGTAACTCTAATGAATGTATCCTCTGCAGCAGAGGTAACTCTGGGCCTCCAATTACTATGGCGGTCCTCATGAGATCCAGTTTCATCATAGCGCTCACTGGTTTTTGTGACTGAAACTTTCAAAGTTCATGAAATGTTCTGCATTCACTAACCTTCACTAACCTAAAGTAATGATGGGACTGTCATTTCTCTTTGCTTATTTGAGCTGTTCTTACCATCATATGGACTTGGTCTTTTACCAAATAGGGCTATCTTCTGTATACCACCCTACCTTGTCACAACACAACTGATTGGCTCAAACGCATGAAGAAGGAAAGAAATTCCACAACTTAACTTTTAAGAATGCTTTATCTGTTTTTTGAAACCAGGTTTTCTGTTGATTTGAGCAACATGAGATGGAAGGAAGTTCCATGCAATTAGGGTTCTATATAATAGTGTACACTTTCTTGAATTTGTTCTGGTTTTGGGGACTGTGAAAAGACCCCTGGTGGCATGTCTGGTGGGATAAGTCTGTGTGTCAGAGCTGTGTGTAAGTTGACTTTTTTTCTTTTTTTTACCTTTATTTAACTAGGCAACACATCAATGTATCTTATAAAAATAAAAAGTGATTTAGTCAGTCTCTCCTCAACTCTTATCCAAGAGAGACTGACATGCATAATATTTATATCAGCCCTACAATTAAGAGCAAAACGTGTCGTTCTCTTTTGGGCCAGCTGCAGCTTCACTGGGTCTTTCCTTGCAGCACTGGACCACACAACTGAACAATAATGAGGATTAGACAAAACTAGAGACTGCAGAACTTGCTTATTGGAGTGTGGTGTCAAAAAAGCAGAGCATCTCTTCAATTTATGTTGATGTTTTCTAAATGTACTGTATGTAAAATTGCGGTCTTTTGTGTGTAATGTCTTTTGTGTTGTCACATAGTGGAGTTGGCTAATGGGGATCCTAATAAAATGAAATGTAAATAGCATGATGCTGCCACCACAATACTTGAAAATACAGAGGGTTTCACTCTGTGTTGTATTGGATTTCACCCAAACCTGTAGTTTTAATTTAGGCCAATAAGTTCATTTATTTGAAATGGTGTCTTGCAGTATTACTTAATTAATGGCCATGTTGCAAACAGAATGGAAGATTTGGAGTGGACACATGCTTCCTTCTTTTCACTTTTCATACAGGCCAGTAATGTGGAGTTAATGCAATGTTGTTGATCCTCTGTATTTTCAAATATTGTGGTGGCAGCATCATGTTATGGGTATGCTTGTCATCTGGCAGGGATGGAGAGTTTATCAGAATCAAAAGAAATATGAAAGGAGCAAAGCAAAGGAAAGGAGCAAAGGAAAATCTGCATGTAGACTTCTGAAAACCTAACCCTTTGACAGAGTTAAAAACTCAGCTGGACAATTACGTAAGTTTTGATACCAAATCCACAACAGAATGGCTTTCCAATAGGTATTGAGTGTTCCTGAAATTGTCCAGCATCAGTCCTGCTTTAAATCTGCTTGAAAATCAGAGCCAAATTTACTGAGCTTGAACAGTTTTGACAAAAACAACAGATATGAGCCTCCCGAGTGGCACAGTGGTCTAAGGCACTGCATGCTAGAGGCGTCACTACAGACCCGGATTTGAACCCAGGCTGTATCACAACCGGCCGTGATCGTGAGTCCCATAGGGAGGCGCAAAATGGTCCAGTGTCGTCCGGGTTAGGGGAGTGTTTGGCGGGGGTGGCTTTACTTGGCTCATTGCGCTCTAGCGACTCCTTGTGGCGGGCCGGATGCCTGCAGGCTGACCCCGATCATCAGTTGAACGGTGTTTCCTCCGACACATTGGTGCTGCTGGCTTCCGGATTAAGCGGGCGGGTGTTAAGAAGCGCAGTTTGGTGGGTCATGTTTCGGAGGATGCATGACTCGACCATCGACTCCAGAGCCCGTTGGGAAGTTGCAGTGATGAGACAAGATCAAAATTGGGGAGAAAAAGGGGGTAAACTGTTTTAATAAATGGATATACATTTCTGTTACCCTAAGAGTTGTGCAAGGTTTATAGAATCTTATTCAAAATTATAAACTGGGTGGTTCAAGCCCTGAATGCTGATTGGCTAAAAGCCGTGGTATATCAGAGCGTATGACCAAAAATGTATTTTTACTAATTATGTTGGTAACCAGCATATAATAGTAATATGGCACATCGGGGGTATGTGGCATATGGCCAATATACCACATCTAACGGCTGTATCCAGGTGCTCCGCGTTGCGTTGCGCATAAGAACAGCCCTTAGCCATGGTATATTGGCCATATACCACACCTCCTCGTGCCTTATTGCTTAATTAATTATTCACAGCTGTATTGGCTGCCTAAGGTTCTTTCACCAAGTATTAGCTCTGGGCTGTGAGACATATGCAGTCAATACATATTTTATTAATTAGGAAAATGTTCTATAATTTTCCATTAACTTTGAAAATGTGAATTAGGTTGTATAGATCAGTAGGTAACAAATCAAATTTAATTATTTTTAAGATGAGCTTTTTAGGTAGCAAAATACGAAGACAGTGCAAGGGGTTTGTAGACTTTCACTAGAGACAGTATGTAGTAGTGCACTACCTTTGACAAGAGCCAAATAACCCTGGTCAAAGTAGTGCACTTCATAGGGAATAGGGTTCCATTTGGGATGTAAACAGGTCTATATGAATTATGAATGATTGTTAAATAATGATGATTCAGATTTCATAAGTTGTTTTACCTGACAAAAATACTACCTGACTATATCTGACTAAGTCTATTTTTCTCCCGACCAAAAAACTTGTATCAGCCCCTCCTGCTGGCATGTTCAGCACTGTGATCCCTGGTCAAATGCAATGCACTACAAAGGGAATAGGGTGCCATTTGGGATGTAGATTTATGTCCATTTGGGACTCAGAATATATTAAGATGTGTCTGGCTCTAGCTCACACCACACATAGCCAGGTACCCATTAATTAAATCAATCTCTCACTGGAACGTGAACAGACCTATGTGTGGACTTGAAATCAGCTAAAAAGAGAAGTGTAAAAGAAAAACATATCGTAAACAGAGAGCTGGGGAAAGATCAGGCCTTTGTTCTGTTGTTTTTTAGCTCAGCTCTACCAGAGTAAACGGTAAGTGATACGAAAAGGGCACAGTTGACATTAGAGTGGTAGAGTAACTAAAAGTTGCATCATGTGAAACCCCCTCGCCCCCGCACATATCGACACAGCCGGTTTCAAAGGGAATCCTCTCACCCACCACTGTTCCATGGCACTGTGTGTATGTGTGTGTGTGTGTGTGTGAACTTGTGTCTGTGTGTGAACTTAACGCTCTGAGAGAACGGGAGAGCCTTTGAAAACACAGTTCTACAGAAGAAAGTATTTATTTTATTGGGACATGGTTTACAGCATTGCTAGCATTTCCTCATGTCTAAACAACCACGTGTTTGTGCAGGAAGACATGACCTATAAGCCCCAGATATCTAGTGACACACATTTTCCCTACAACTGCATAGGACCTTGCATCAACGATGTTACAGTGTATTGTTATAGTGTTGAGAAATTGGCTAGGTTTCCGAGGATAATTTTTTCCCTCTGTATTCAGCAGATGGAACCAACAGTATGATAAAATACTGCATTTTTTTTTTTAGAGAATTTATTTACATTTCAGATTTTGGACATCTCTGTCGCAAGGACTATGTGTAATGATTAGGGATGTGATCTCTAAATGAGTTACAGTAGGAGTTAGCATGCTGCAAATTGACAAAACGCCTACAGCGTAAAGCCCACAAGACTCCACAGACTAGGAGAAGAAGACCCCCCCCCCACACACACACACTCTCCATCAGGGAATCTATATTTCATAAACGGGCTGTGGAGCTCCAGTGCCCAATTATCAGCAGATAAGTTGCAGGACACCCTGCAGCAGCGGCAGAGCTATTTCGACGGGGGGAGAGGAGGGAAGACAGGCGAGCAGGCAGGCAGGCAGGCATGCAGGCAGGGGACTCAACCCCCCAGGGGCACTTCACCCTTCCTCCCTCCCTCTCTCACCACACTCCTTTTTCCCCCTCCTTCCCTTCCTTCTCTGACAGCCTCCTCCCTTACCTTACTGCCAGGGTTCGATAAGCGCTGGTGGCGGTTACGCTAGCACCCCAAGCCCTCAGGCAGGGAGCAGGGAGGGAGCCTCTATATTACCACCACCACCACCACCATACAACACTGAACACAACCTGTACCCAGCTACGTCAGGGTTGGCTCTGGGGGTCGGCTCTGGGTTGGTCTCCCACACGCACACACCTTCTTATAAAGAAGCTGTGGATTCTTCCTCGGCCTGGAAAACAACAACATTTACATTTACATTTAAGTCATTTAGCAGACGCTCTTATCCAGAGCGACTTACAAATTGGTGCATTCACCTTATGACATCCAGTGGAACAGTAGTGCATCTAAATCTTTTAACCTCTTCAGTCGACCCTCTACTTTTTTGAACATTTTGTTAAAAATCGCGCAACATTTCAGCGCCCTGCTACTCATGCCAGGAATATAGTACGTTCATATGGTTAGAATGTGTGTAGGAAACCCTCGGGTTTTTAAAACTGGTTAAATGTGTGGCTATTACATAACGTGCGTTACAGGAAACAGGAAAACCTGATCACAGAAAATGGAAATAAATATCCTTGCGCCACTTCCAGCAATTGTTAACAGTGAGCCGAATTAGATAAGACCGAGCATTCAACTCCCACAGCATCCCCATGTTGTCGAGTATCTTGTGAATTTAATCATCTTTGATTCTTGGTTGAACCGAAAGAGGGGCACCGCTTACCTCCGGTCTCCGCCCAGATCATTCCGACATCGCCTACGGATTATTTTTATCGCTTATTAACGTTTACTAATACCTAAAGTAGCATTACAAACGTATTTCGAAGTGTTTTGTGAAAGTTTATCGTCTACTTTTTGAATTTTAAAAAATGACGTTACGTTGTGAAATCGCTGTTTTTTTCGTTTATCACACAGTCTACATATAACGATATCTTGGCTTTATATGGCCCGATTTAATCGAAATAAAGACCCAATAGTGTTTATGGGACATCTAGGAGTGCCAACAAAGAAGATGGTGAAAGGTAATGACTGTTTTCTATTTTATTGTTTGGTTTGTGTAACGCCGAAATGCTAATTATTTGTTTACGTCCCCTGCTGTGCTTTTCTGTTGTAGTGTATTGGTGCATGCTATCAGATAATAGCTTCTCATGCTGTCGCCGAAAAGCATTTTAAAAATCTGACTTGTTGCCTGGATTCACAACGAGTGTAGCTTTAATTTGATACCCTGCATGTGTATTTTAATGAACTTTTGAGTTTTAACTAATACTATTATCATTTAGCGTAGCGCATTTGCATTTCCAGAGCTCTAGTTGGGACGCAAGCGTCCCAGGTAGAGGTAAGAGGTTAAGGGGGGGGGGGGTGAGAGGGATTACTTTATCCTATCCTAGGTATTCCTTAAAGAGGTGGGGTTTCAGGTGTCTCCGGAAGGTGGTGATTGACTCCGCTGTCCTGGCGTCGTGAGGGAGTTTGTTCCACCATTGGGGGGCCAGAGCAGCGAACAGTTTTGACTGGGCTGAGCGGAAACTGTACTTCCTCAGTGGTAGGGAGGCGAGCTTATGTTACGAATCCCTTTTGGCCCGACAGTCTAGGGGGGATGGTAATGAGACCCGTAACATAACTCATGCAAATTATTATTGTGACAAAGTAAAAGTGTGCACGAAATAACCACGACAACAGAAATCTACCGTCAAACTCTAGGTTTATTTATAAACACACGGTAATGGGGGGAGCAGGAAAAGGGGCTGAGCTGGACCCAAGGAAAGAAACAATAAGTATTCAAAAACACCCCTAAGCTAGACTAGCCTACTTTAACAACAGCTAACTAACCAACCAAAAATACAGTGGGTGGTCCGCCCAGTTCTAACTAGTGTATTTAACAAAGTTCACCTACGGGTAGTGTATGCCCATGGGCGACTTGTCTTGGTTTCCCCTTTTCCCACCAGCAACAAACAAACACCATAACCAAAAACAATACTCACAGGTGATGACAAAGTGCTATGAGGTGCTTAAACAAAAGAGAGGTTAAGACACAAAGCGAGAGTGAAACACAGAGACCTACAGACATGGCATTTACAGAGAGATTGCTAGAGATTGAGCTAGAGATTGAGCTACAGAGCAAACAAATGATGGGGTTTTTAAACCATGGGGAAGGAACTGTGATAGGGTAGGAAATAGGAGGAGGTGTGTCTTCTGATTGATGATTGATTGTTGACTGATTGGGGAGTGATGATTTTCACCTGTGAGGGGAGAAGGAGAGAAAAGAAACACACACAGGATACACACACACACACAGGATAACTGTATCCGTAACACCAGAGGTGGAAGAACGCAGTGCCCTTGTTTGGGTGTAGGGCCTGATCAGAGCCTGGAGGTACTGAATCAGAGCCGTACTGAGGTGCCGTTCCCCTCACAGCTCCGTAGGCAAGCACCATGGTCTTGTAGCGGATGCGAGCTTCAACTGGAAGCCAGTGGAGAGAGCGGAGGAGCAGGGTGACGTGAGAGAACTTGGGAAGGTTGAACACCAGACGGGCTGCGGCGTTCTGGATGAGTTGTAGGGGTTTAATGGCACAGGCAGGGAACCCAGCCAACAGCGAGTTGCAGTAATCCAGACGGGAGATGACAAGTGCCTGGATTAGGACCTGCGCCGCTTCCTGTGTGAGGCAGGGTCGTACTCTGCGGATGTTGTAGAGCATGAACCTACAGGAACGGGCCACCGCCTTGATGTTAGTTGAGAACGACAGGGTGTTGTCCAGGATCACGCCAAGGTTCTTAGCGCTCTGGGAGGAGGACACAATGGAGTTGTCAACCGTGATGGCGAGATCATGGAACGGGCAGTCCTTCCCCGGGAGGAAGAGCAGCTCCGTCTTGCCGAGGTTCAGCTTGAGGTGGTGATCCGTCATCCACACTGATATGTCTGCCAGACATGCAGAGATGCGATTCGCCACCTGGTCATCAGAAGGGGGAAAGGAGAAGATTAATTGTGTGTCGTCTGCATAGCAATGATAGGAGAGACCATGTGAGGTTATGACAGAGCCAAGTGACTTGGTGTATAGCGAGAATAGGAGAGGGCCTAGAACAGAGCCCTGGGGGACACCAGTGGTGAGAGCACGTGGTGTGGAGACGGTTCTCGCCACGCCACCTGGTAGGAGCGACCTGTCAGGTAGGACGCAATCCAAGCGTGGGCCGCGCCGGAGATGCCCAACTCGGAGAGGGTGGAGAGGAGGATCTGATGGTTCACAGTATCGAAGGCAGCCGATAGGTCTAGAAGGATGAGAGCAGAGGAGAGAGAGTTAGCTTTAGCAGTGCGGAGCGCCTCCGTGATACAGAGAAGAGCAGTCTCAGTTGAATGACTAGTCTTGAAACCTGACTGATATGGATCAAGAAGGTCATTCTGAGAGATAGCGGGAGAGCTGGCCAAGGACGGCACGTTCAAGAGTTTTGGAGAGAAAAGAAAGAAGGGATACTGGTCTGTAGTTGTTGACATCGGAGGGATCGAGTGTAGGTTTTTTCAGAAGGGGTGCAACTCTCGCTCTCTTGAAGACGGAAGGGACGTAGCCAGCGGTCAGGGATGAGTTGATGAGCGAGGTGAGGTAAGGGAGAAGGTCTCCGGAAATGGTCTAGAGAAGAGAGGAGGGGATAGGGTCAAGCGGGCAGGTTGTTGGGCGGCCGGCCGTCACAAGACGCGAGATTTCATCTGGAGAGAGAGGGGAGAAAGAGGTCAGAGCACAGGGTAGGGCAGTGTGAGCAGAACCAGCGGTGTCGTTTGACTTAGCAAACGAGGATCGGATGTCGTCGACCTTCTTTTCAAAATGGTTGACGAAGTCATCTGCAGAGAGGAGGAGGGGGGGGAGGAGGATTCAGGAGGGAGGAGAAGGTGGCAAAGAGCTTCCTAGGGTTAGAGGCAGATGCTTGGAATTTAGAGTGGTAGAAAGTGGCTTTAGCAGCAGAGAGAGAAGAGGAAAATGTAGAGAGGAGGGAGTGAAAGGATGCCAGGTCCGCAGGGAGGCGAAGTTTTCCTCCATTTCCGCTCGGCTGCCCGGAGCCCTGTTCTGTGAGCTCGCAATGAGTCGTCGAGCCACGGAGTGGGAGGGGAGGACCGAGCCGGCCTGGAGAATAGGGGACATAGAGAGTCAAAGGATGCAGAAAGGGAGGAGAGGAGGGTTGAGGAGGCAGAATCAGGAGATAGGTTGGAGAAGGTTTGAGCAGAGGGAAGAGATGATAGGATGGAAGAGGAGAGAGTAGCGGGGAGAGAGAGCGAAGGTTGGGACGGCGCGATACCATCCAGTAGGGGCAGTGTGGGAAGTGTTGGATGAGAGCGAGAGGGAAAAGGATACAAGGTAGTGGTCGGAGACTTGGAGGGGAGTTGCAATGAGGTTAGTGGAAGAACAGCATCTAGTAAAGATGAGGTCGAGCGTATTTCCTGCCTTGTGAGTAGGGGGAAGGTGAGAGGGTGAGGTCAAAAGAGGAGAGGAGTGGAAAGAAGGAGGCAGAGAGGAATGAGTCAAAGGTAGACGTGGGGAGGTTAAAGTCGCCCAGAACTGTGAGAGGTGAGCCGTCTCGGGAAAGGAGCTTATCAAGGCATCAAGCTCATTGATGAACTCTCCGAGGGAACCTGGAGGCGATAAATGATAAGGATGTTAAGCTTGAAAGGGCTGGTAACTGTGACAGCATGGAATTCAAAGGAGGCGATAGACAGATGGGTAAGGGGAGAAAGAGAGAATGACCACTTGGGAGAGATGAGGATCCCGGTGCCACCACCCCGCTGACCAGAAGCTCTCGGGGTGTGCGAGAACACGTGGGCAGACGAAGAGAGAGCAGTAGGAGTAGCAGTGTTGTCTGTGGTGATCCATGTTTCCGTCAGTGCCAAGAAGTCGAGGGACTGGAGGGAGGCATAGGCTGAGATGAACTCTGCCTTGTTGGCCGCAGATCGGCAGTTCCAGAGGCTACCGGAGACCTGGAACTCCACGTGGGTCGTGCGCGCTGGGACCACCAGATTAGGGTGGCCGCGGCCACGCGGTGTGGAGCGTTTGTATGGTCTGTGCAGAGAGGAGAGAACAGGGATAGACAGACACATAGTTGACAGGCTACACAAGAGGCTACGCTAATGCAAAGGAGATTGGAATGACAAGTGGACTACACGTCTCGAGTGTTCAGAAAGTTAAGCTTACGTAGCAAGAATCTTATTGACTAAAATGATTAAAATGATACAGTACTGCTGAAGTAGGCTAGCTGGCAGAGGCTGCGTTGTTGACTATGTAGGCTAGCTGGCAGTGGCTGCGTTGTTGACACTACACTAATCAAGTCGTTCCGTTGAGTGTAATAGTTTCTACTGTGCTGCTATTCGGGGCTAGCTGGCTAGCTGGCAGTGTTGATTACGTTACGTTGCGTTAAAAGAACGACAATAGCTGGCTAGCTAACCTAGGAAATCGCTCTAGACTACAAGGTAACAAGGTAATAATTCATACAAACGTGGATGGCGGTTCACTGTTTGTTGCGTGAAAACCACAGCTTTTGATTTAAAGCTAGGATAGCTTCTATTTATGATTCCTGCTTTTATTTTGCAGTTGATAAAAACAGCACAGTTCTCATAGTGACTAACACTGGGATAAAATTGTATCCCCTTTGATGAGCCTTTGACCTCTACCTTGACCTCACATGAAGTCATTCCTGTCTCTGCTAAAGTGCTTCATGTGGTCTTGTTTCCTACATATTATGGCGTCATTGGCTTTATCAGATAAACACTTTAATGTCAGGGTTTTTCACGCCGACAAAATGAATGAGTCTGGAATAAATGACTTTGAACCCAGAGTTGATTCGTTTGAGATAAAGCTTTAGGTTGTGTCGGCGTCACACACTTTATTTTGCCTCTGTCTACTCGGGAGAGCAGCTCCAGGCACCAATGCTGTGCAAGGTTAGACAGAGGTCAGGCTCGGCTCATGGATACGCAACGGATATCGATTCAGAGGGACAAATGACACACACACTGTGCAGGGCATCGCAGCCCAGCCCATAGATCAGCCAAGGGTAGTATGCCGGCTGTGTCAGAGGGACGGTTGTGTGTGTGTGTGTGTGTGTGTGTGTGTGTGTGTGTGTGTGTGTGTGTGTGTGTGTGTGTGTGTGTGTGTGTGTGTGTGTGTGTGTGTGTGTGTGTGTGTGTGTGTGTGTGTGTGTGCGTTTGCTTGTGTGTGTTTGTGTCTGTGTGTGCGCGTGGGTGCTTGGAATGAATAACACCAACATCACACACATACACACACAAAGCCTCTCACAAGGTACCTGTCTACATTTCATTTTGCCACTCAATACCCAATGACATTGTGGAGCTCTCCACCTTTCTTTCATGAAGAAGTAATATATGGGCACTAGAATAAAACTCATTATAGTGAATAATCCAAACTAGAATGTATCGCTTGGTCAAACACTAAAACTTATGGTTGACACTTGAGTTGTCCAAATAAAAAACATTTACTCAGGAGAAAGTCTTCTTTGTAGCTTCAGTTTAGGCTACCATCTACCATAGCCTTTCAGAGAGACTAAGGGTGGGCCAGGGACAGCCTGGGTTTGGCTGGAGGCTGAGCTGGCACAATGCCCACTCCTGTAGCTAGCAGTAGTTGAGGGGTTATGTGTGTGTGTGTGTGTGTATGTCACTCTCTCTCTCACTCTCTCTCTCTCTCTCTCAATTTTTCTCACTCTCTGTCTCTCTCTCTCTCTCACACACACACACACACACACACACACACACACACACACACACACACACACACACACACACACACACACACACACACACACACACACACACACACACGTGAGAGCGAGAGAGTGAGAAAAATAGAGAGAGAGAGAGAGAGAGAGAGAGTGGGAAGCAGTGAAGTGGAGAAGGCCAGGCAATGCTCCCGGGCATGGAAAGAAGGCCAACTCTATCCCACACTACAGAGACCTCCAGAGTCCCTGCTGGACTGGAGGAGAGAGAGAGAAAAAGAGAGAGAAAAAGAGAGCGAGAGAGGGAGAGAGCGAGAGAGAGAGAGAGAGAGAGAGAGAGAGAGAGAGAGAGAGAGACAGAAAGAGTGGAGGGGAATAAGGGACATAAACACATACAAGTACATATACAAGCACACATACACACACACACACACACTACACATTCTTGCCAAGCGTGCCCAAAAATGAAATCGATACATAATGCATGACGAGTCAGTCGAGTCGACAGTGGCCATGGCCCCCATCACTGCATCAACGTCGAGCTAACCACCATGAGGTTCTGTTTTTTTAGAACCCCCTAGATTTCAAGGCAATAAACTCTACTTTCACATATGCTCTCTCTCTCTTCCTCTCCCTCCCTGCCCCTCTACCTTTTCTTTAGCTCTTGTTCTCAATCGATGTCTGCAAAGGCATCTCTCAACTGCCTGGCGCTCACCATGTAGCCCTAATGACTGATGGCTTTGAAAATACTGTTCACAGAGAGAGAAAGAGAGAGAGAGAGAGATAGATAGAGAGAAGTTTCCCTTTTTTGAAGCACAGGTTCCATTTGCGAGAATCCCCGGGCCCCAGACATCTGGTTACAGTTATCACCGTGACGCGTTTCCTGTCCCGAGCCGGGCCCACGGTTCACTAGTCAAACGCCACAACAGCAACACTCACTCGCTGGCTCGCTGTCAGAGGTTGAGGCCCTGAGCACGCTATTTATAAACACTCCGACATGGGCTGAGGTCTAATGGCTTCCGATACCACTTTGACACTTTCCAAACACTGTTCCACAGTGCAAGAACAATAAGCTATAAAAAAAACAAAGAGAGTCGCACACTCCAGATGTATAACCTCCCAGTAATTTATTGGGTCAAAAAAACACCAACGTCTCAGTATCACTGTGCCTTCTTCAGGGTGCAAGAACAACACATAGAGAGACTTATCTAGAAGCACCACTGTATTGAGGCCCACTCAGTGGTGTAGTATAGCTGTCTATGCACCTTATTAATGTGGTAACGGCGTTTACCTCCCTACATTGAAAAATTGGTGAGCGTTACTTTTTTCACTGCACTTTTTTTTTTCTTTCCATTGCCCCACTCTAGGCCCAATGTCAGTGAAAAACTGGACACTTATGCTCTGGGACTGTTACTCTGCACTGAAAGCGTGACCTTGATCAACCACATCTATTCCCAAGAATGATGGCATGATATAAAACAGTACTAATGTCATGATACATAAACTGACTTTATCTAACGACTGGATGGACCACCTTCTGTAGCATTATGTCATTCATGTAGATTCAAGGGCGGCGTCACGGATTGGTTTCACAAACACAGATTTGAAATGCTAAAAAGCTGTTTCATTGGACACTCTCCATATGCTTTTTTAGTCCAGGAATAGGCTTCATCTGTGTCTGAGAGCTAGTGTTGAGTTTGTAGAGTTTGTGTCAAGCAGATATGCCCCCGTGCCAATAGTCTTTGTGTGAGGTGGAGGAGTGGAAAAGTGTGACCCCAGAGAGTGTCAGTGGAATGTGTAACAGAGGTGAGGGTTGAACCCACACACAGGCATGCTCTAGAGGGAAACCCTGTGTACTGACTGGGCAACGCCAGGGCTTGTGGGTAACGAAAGTGAGAAAGGAGGGGGAGAGAACCAAGACAGAGAAACAAAAATATGAAGACGCGGAGGCGGAGAGAGAGAGTATAGGCCTCAGAAGGGCTTTCCTGTGTTGGAGGGACACCATTTTGACTTTGTTTTATATAACACAAATGTCAGTTACCTCAAAGTAAGGGTTAACAACTTGTAGGCTACTTCTCCAAATAGAGGAGGTTCTTGAGTTCAGTTGGAAAATGCATATCGCATACACTCAGAAGACAACACAGAAACATATCGGTGCCATATTGCCTAATGAATCCTTGTGTCATACACTCTCATTCTAATGTAGTGTAACCTCTGAACTTTACTCTTTAAATATCAGTTGAATTCGATCATCCCACTAAAATTCCAATATTCATATCATTGCCTAGATATTCAAATGATATATAGGGGGAAAATGGTTCTAACCAATCCAATCTGAGCTGAAAATACACATTTAGGTTTGCAATTGAATCAGAAGACAGGCAAGTGAGGACAAATAAAAGTTTAAGGAGAGTATTGATCTGGTGAGGGTCACGGTGAGGTCAGCGCTATATTAGGTTCAAAACACGGGTCTCGGTTCAGTCCATGACCTCCTGACCCGCTCTACCGTAACAATGGTGAATGACCCACAGCTGCACCTGCCCACCGGGTAGAATGTGGGTTAGCTGAGTTCTACTGACAAAGATGGCGGAGCTAAGCTAGCTGATGCTTTAGCACTAGAGCTAACTGATGGTGCATTTTATGTAGTCTCGTTTCTGTGTATGTTTCCTTCTCTATTTCTCTCTCTCTCTTTCCCTCTCTCTTTTTCAACTTAAATGATCCATCTCTCAGTCTCCTTTTTATATATTCCTATTGTTTCTCCCTCTCCACTTTTTCTCTCCCTCCATCCTTCTCTCCCTTCCCCTGCATCCATCTCTCCCAGGCAGGCGGCAGTAACCTCCCTCCAGCCTAATATCATTCAGGAGCCCTCAGGTTCCAACCTGTCAATAACCCAGCGCCTCGCTCCTCTGTGGCCCAGTTAACCTCCTCACCGGCTGCAACATCATAGGTCCCGCATCCAAAATGGCACCCTATTCCCTGTGTAGTGCACTACTTTTGAACAGGGCCCATAGGTCTTTATACCTATGTGAGAATGCTGTTCATCGACTACAGCTCGGCATTTAACACCATAGTGCCCTCCAAGCTCGTCATCAAGCTCGAGACCCTGGGTCTCGACCCCGCCCTGTGCAACTGGGTACTGGACTTCCTGACGGGCCGCCCCCAGGTGGTGAGGGTAGGCAACAACATCTCCACCCCGCTGATCCTCAACACTGGGGCCCCACAAGGGTGCGTTCTGAGCCCTCTCCTGTACTCCCTGTTCACCCACGACTGCGTGGCCACGCACGCTCCAACTCAATCATCAAGTTTTGCGGATCGACACAACAGTTGTAGGCTTGATTACCAACAACGACGAGACGGCCTACAGGGAGGAGGTGAGGGCCCTCGGAGTGTGGTGTCAGGAAAATATCCTCACACTCAACGTCAACAAAACTAAGGAGATGATTGTGGACTTCAGGAAACAGCAGAGGGAACACCCCCCTATCCACATCGATGGAACAGTAGTGGAGAGGGTAGTAAGTTTTAAGTTCCTCGGCGTATACATCACAGACAAACTGAATTGGTCCACCCACACAGACAGCATCGTGAAGAAGGCGCAGCAGCGCCTCTTCAACCTCAGGAGGCTGAAGAAATTTGGCTTATCACCAAAAGCACTCACAAACTTCTACAGATGCACAATCGAGAGCATCCTGTCGGGCTATATCACCGCCTGGTACGGCAACTGCTCCGCCCACAACCGTAAGGCTCTCCAGAGGGTAGTGAGGTCTGCACAACGCATCACCGGGGGCAAACTACCTGCCCTCCAGGACACCTACACCACCCGATGTCACAGGAAGGCCATAAAGATCATCAAGGACAGCAACCACCCGAGCCACTTCCTGTTCACCCCGCTATCATCCAGAAAGCGAGGTCAGTACAGGTGCATCAAAGCTGGGACCGAGAGACTGAAAAACAGCTTCTATCTCAAGGCCATCAGACTGTTAAACAGCCACCACTAACATTGAGTGGCTGCTGCCAACACACTGACTCAACTCCAGCCACTTTAATAATGGGAATTGATGGGAAATGAATATATCACTAGCCACTTTAAACAATGCTACCTAATATAATGTTTACATACCTTACATTATTAATCTCATATGTGTATGTATATACTGTACTCTATATCATCTACTGCATCCTTTTGTAATACATGTATCACTAGCCACTTTAACTATGCCACTTTGTTTACATACTCATCTCATATGTATATACTGCACTCAATACCATCTACTGTATCTTGCCTATGCTCTGTACCATCACTCATTCATATATCTTTATGTACATATTCTTTATCCCCTTACACTTGTGTCTATAAGGTAGTAGTTTTGGAATTGTTAGCAAGATTACTTGTTGGTTATTACCGCATTGTCGGAACGAGAAGTACAAGCATTTCGCTACACTCGCATTAACATCTGCTAACCATGTGTATGTGACAAATAAAATGTGATTTTGATTTGATTTAGTGATAAATATTCCACTATCTAGGGAATCAGATGCTATTTGGGACACAGCCAGGGTCCTCCCGTTCCTTAGCCAACCCGCAGCCCCAACCCTGTGTCTCTCTGGCCAACCGCTAAGATCAGGGAAAGGGCAACACCTTGGCAGCACCTTCGACCAATATGGCCAGTAATGTTTTTAGCTTACTGCTGAGTTAGATACATGGGATAATGGTCACGTCCATGGAACACTCACAGGCAGTGGAACTGCAGGAAGATGGTGAAATCTTTTGGTTGAATCTTAAATGAGAGCCAAGTTGATCCACTAACCCTAAATGTTTTCTCTATACATTTTTAGTGAAATACACTACAATAAAACATATTTTTGATTTGGGAGTAAGAAATAAGGCAGTTAAGGAAGATTGAAACAGTTAAATGTATCTAGAGATAGACATAGAGATAATCATAGAATTCCAAAACGAATTCCCATCCACAGAAACTAAAGACACAAACACATAGTCTATAGTATACAATACTGTGGTGTTTGCACCCCAGTAAGAACAGCCACTGCCTTGGCACACACACACACACACACACACACACACACACACACACACACACACACACACACACACACACACACACACACACACACACACACACACACACACACACACACACACACACAAACTAAAACATCCCTTCCACACACTTCACACATCATACACACAGAGGACAATGATCTTGTGAAGGCCTCACGTGAGTCTGGGATGAGGGTCCTCCCTAGACTACACAAGAATAACCTCCTCTCCTAACTCAGAGGCAGCGTGTCTCTCTCCTGTGATCTCCTGTTACTGCGGTTGGCAGCACAGACTTGATGAAAATCCTCTCCTCTCTAATGGAGGTGTCGGGTTGCCATTTTGTGATTGGCAGCAGGGCGGGCGGCTTGATCTACAGTGCCTGCCTGCGTCATCCCCCGGGCCGAGGGGTTAAGGGTACCACCACACTATCCTTTCCAGGTACAGGTATGATTTACGCACCCGGCTACGTCCCCCACCATTCCCTTTCTTTCTTAATCACTATACTCTCTCTCTCTCTTAGTGTTTGTGATTTACTATAGTTCTGTATTGAATAAACTTCCTTGACTCTTTACTTACTTTAAATAAATTAGGTCAGTTGCTGCCTGTAATTACTGGTGTGTCCATGAGCCTGTTGAAATAGCATCGTTATTGGATGTTTTACAAGCGGCTGCTCACTTGATTGTTGCCATACTTACAGACGGGTCTTCCCACTACACCATACATCTTTGCAACAATGTTTCCCCTAACCTCCACAGTGGTTTGTCTCTCAGTGTGTCATGGCTTCTTCGATGGAACAGACCATCCTGGGGAAGCAAGGGGGTTTATTGCAGTGTCGCCCCGTCGAGGTGAGGTGCACTCGGGGGTCAGTGAATAGGACCCTATAACTGCAGCAAGGGTGCATTAGCTCTCCCACTCAGTGTGGAATGGCACTCATGAATCATGCATAAGGGACATCTGCCACCACTGAATTATAGATATGTGGAGCCAAAACATATGGGAACAGTCTAGCGTGTGTTAATGGAAAACTCCCTACGACAAAAAAATATGGGTTTTCCCACATGGTACATATCGCGTCAAACACATACCGTACGTATCTACACATTTACATTTGAGTCGTTTAGCTGACGCTGTTGACGTTTTGAATGGCGGTGCGTGGAAAGATCCGAGGCAGCGGCACACATTCTACTCTGTATCAACCTGGGTTTTTTTCATTTAGCATTTACCCAATAATAGCGAGACATACAGTACATTGTTTATATAGGGAGGGTTACTTAACGGCGATTAGCGATTACCCTTCGATGTTATTTAACACTACGTAACTGGTCACGAGCATTTACAAAACATTGGATGTGCCAATGAAAAATGCACAGGTGATGATGATGCATCGCTTTTTGTTTGATCAATATGATTGAATCAATCTGAAGAGGTATGGCTCAGTGAATACCAAAGGATAGCGTCAATTCCATCTCAATTCAGGAACTAAACTGAACTTACACTTTCTAAACGTTGAGGAACATTTGAATTTCAGTTCCTTCCTGCAATTGGTTTATTTGAAATGGAATTGACTGCAACCTTGGTCAACAAAAAAAAAGGTGACCTCCAATTTCCTCATCCTGGTAGTTTGTAAAGGTTAATGTGATGGAGCTATTTTTCTAGGCCTCCCATCTCACTTCTCAACTCAAGCCTGCTTGAATAGTCTATACTCTCTGCTTACAAATCCGCCTGTCTTTGGAGAGGAGGATTTTCTTCCGGACCAGTTGAGCAGGAGGCCGAGTCCACCAGGGACCACTTCGATCTCAGCCTTTCTTCTGAGGATTATCCTCTTATCAGCGCATTAAAGCTGTGCTAAGAACTGCCAGTAATTAGCCTACCTTTAATTAACGAGCACCTCGCTCCAAACCACCCACATCTCAAGACTACATCTTGGAAGACTGCATGCTCTTTAAATCAGGCCTGTTTTCTGTTGTGTTATTTCTGTTGTTTAAGCTCAGCTCTACCAGAGTAAACGGTGAGTCTTAAGAAAAGGGCAAAGTTGACTTCAGAGTAGTATGAACTGAAAGTTGCATCACGCGGAACCCCGCGCCCTCACACATATCTACACCGCAGGTTTCAAAGGGAATCCTCTCACCCACCACTGTTCCATGGCGACTTGTATGTGTGTGTGTGTGTGAAGGGTGTTTTGTGTGCCAAAACTGTGTTACCACTCGCAGGTGTAGGCTGTAGGTGGGAGAGTGGTGGTAGGAAACACCAGGATGTTCTGAGAATGCTTCTCACAACCACATATTTTGCCAACTACATAACCAGATCTATGTACTATATGTACTACATACAAAATTACATTAAAATAAATACTGATGAACTTGTCTTTCTTGCATTCACACTCGCGCTCGTCTTTTCTCACTGACCATGATATAGGGCTGTTTGAATGGGCTGACTGCAAGTCATTTGACTAGAAGAGTGTCTGCTAAATGACTGAAAATGTCAAATGTAATGTAAAATGTACGTACGCTAGCTAGCTAAGTGTTCAGAGACAACCCAATAGTTTTGTTACACTGACAGTGGGCTAATTACTTGCTAATAAAAT
Organism: Oncorhynchus nerka; assembly: GCF_034236695.1. Lineage (NCBI taxonomy): Eukaryota > Metazoa > Chordata > Actinopteri > Salmoniformes > Salmonidae > Oncorhynchus > Oncorhynchus nerka. The sequence goes on along the minus strand of NC_088415.1, from coordinate 45,724,135 downwards.
CCGAGAGCATGGGGTCATCTGAAGGCGAATGTGAGCACTGTGACAGCTGCACATGAAAAATATGGAGGGGAGGGAGGGAGTGGGCGGTGCCGCCGCTGTGCCCTGCCCTGGTGCTTGCCAAATGGAATGGGTGGGGGGGTGAAGGCCAGAGCATGCATACATTAGCAGGCCCCGGCACACTAATTGCTTCTCACTTAGACAAATCTCCCGCAAATCATGGCCGAGCCGGCAGCGTTGCTTGAGCCCCCCGGGACGTCAGGCAGGCGGGCAGAGGAGGGGGAGGAGGAGGGGTGGGAAGGCAGGGGGGGGGAGGTTCCGAGTGGAGTGTGAGCACCAGAGCAGGAGGGAGGGGGAGGGACAAGGAGGGAGGGTTTTGCTCCCCTGAGACAGAATGGAAAAAAGAGCTTCAACACTTGAGAGCACCTCTCTCTTTCTCTCCACTCATCCACAGCCTAGGCTGCATGACCCCCACCCCACCCCACCCCCTCAACCCTCAACACCCCCTATCCTCAGAACCCCACCACTTCTCCACCCCCTCTCTCAGATCTCTGCTCGCACCTCTCTCACCTATCGCTTTCTCTCTCTCTCTCCCTCTCTCTCTCTCTCTCTCTCTCTCTCTCTCTCTCTCTTTCTCTCTCTCCCTCGCTCCTCTGAAAAGAGTGGAGAGTGGAGGAAAGATGAAACTCCATAAAGAGGGAGCGAAAAAAATCAATAACGCAGATGGATAGCCGGATAACAGGGTCCGGCATGCTCTAGCATGGGGCAATACAGATGGTGCCCACACAACTTCCACATAGGCGGAGAGACGAGGGGGGAAGAGGAAAACGAGGTGGTGGGGATCTACCTGAGGAAGCCTATAACACATGTACATACACACGCACAGCTAGGTTTAGTTCCAATTCAACCTAATTAGTGAAAACCATGTACATTGAAGTGACCTGGTCAAATGATTACCTTATAAAATGTCAGTTAAAGATGAATACTATTGGGCCTGCCTCCTGACTCTGGAGATAATCTGAAATACTGAATGGCTGGAGGCAATAGCTTTCTTATTTTCTGTTGTATAACATTTTCTGTGGTATATTATACCACACTATAACATACCATACAATATTATATTGTACAAATACACTCGCTGGGAAGTATCCATAATTCCCACATATGTACCTATTGGGATGACAGAGCCCACACTCATCAAATTAATTTCTGCTTATGTCATTGACATTTGTCACATTAGAGACATGGCAAGCTAATTACGCGAGGATTACGCGAGGAAATGTATACTAATGTGAAGTTTTGTTGTAATTTAGAACGTGGGATATGAGTATAGGTGTTATACACTAGTGGTGCTTAAGGTATGAACAGTTCTACATAAATACAATCAACTGTCACTTAATTTACATCCCATGACATAATAATCTATGGACAGTTACGGTTAGGCCCAGATTTTCTCAAAATTGTACATGGTTCTAAATGGTCCTGATGATCTATGTTGGGTTAAATTCCCTCCTTGCTTTGTGTGAAACATAAAGACAGATTGGAACCAAATCCTGGTGATATAACAAATAAACTACAACAGTGTTGCTGTATGTTTCACCCACAAAGGCAAGAGAGAACTTCTTTGAGGATGCTGCTCTCTTGTGGTAATACAAGATACCCAAAACAGAATATAATTAATCTTCAATGTGTTCCCCATTCCCACTCTACAATAACTAACTTATTACAACACTACACATAAGTCAATTTTGAAGACATACTATACTATAGAATATAGACTATAAGACACCGGGAAGTTTTAAGACCTTATCTCCAATACTTAAGAAAGTGACAAGTAACAAGTCTCTTTTAGAGACAATTAAAGCTTCCTATAAATAAATATCCATGTAAACTCAGCAAAAAAAAGAAACATCCCTTTTCCAGGACCCTGTATTTCAAAGATAATTAATAAAAATCCAAACAACTTCACAGATCTTCATGCTTGTTCAATCAACCATAAACAATTAATGAACATGCACCTGTGGAACGATCATTAAGAGACAAACAGCTTGCAGACGGTAGGCAATTAAGGTCACAGTTATGAAAACTTAGGACCCTAAAGAGGCCTTTCTACTGACTCTGAAAAACAGCAAAAGAAAGACGCCCAGGGTCCCTGCTCATCTGCGTGAACGTGCCTTAGGCATGCTGCAAGGAGGCATGAGGACTGCAGATGTGGCCAGGGCAATAAATTGCATTGTCCATACTGTGAGATGACTAAGACAGCGCTACATGGAGACAGGACGGACAGCTGATTGTTCTCGCAGTGGCTGAGCATGTGTAACAACACCTGCACAGGATTGGTACATCCGAACATCACACCTGCGGGACAGGTACAGGAAGGCAACATCAACTGCCCGAGTTACACCGGGAGCGCACAATCCCTCCATCTGTGCTCAGAATGTCCGCAATAGGCTGAGAGAGGTTGGCTGGTCCTCACCAGACATCACAAGCAACAACATCGTCCATAGGCACAAGCCCACTGTCGCTGGACCAGACAGGACTGGCAAAAAGTGCTCTTCACTGACGAGTCGCGGTTTCGTCATCGGACTGAGCTTGTTGTCATTGCAGGCAATCTCAACGCTGTGCGTTAAAGGGAAGACATCCTCCTCCCTCAAGTGGTACCCTTCCTGCAGGCTCATCCTGACATGAACCTCCAGCATGACAATGCCACCAGCCACACTGCTCGTTCTGTGTGTGATTTCCTGCAAGACAGGAATGTCATTGTTCTGCCATGGCCAGCAAAGAGGCCAGATCTCAATCCCATTGAGCACGTCTGGGACCTGTTGGATTGGAAGGTGAGGGCTAGGGCCATTCCCCCAGAAATGTCCGGGAACTTGCAGTAGCCTTGGTGGAAGAGGGGGGTAACATCTCACAGCAAGAACTGTAAAATCTGATGCAGTCCACGAGGAGGAGATGCACTTCAGTAATTATGCAGCTGGTGGCCACACCAGTTACTTTTTATTTTGACACCCCCCCCCCCATCCCCCTTTTGTTCAGGGACACATGAATCCATGTCTGTTAGTCACATGTCTGTGGAACTTGTTCAATTTATGTTTCAGTTGTTGAATCGTGTTATGTTCATACAAATATTTACACATGTTAAGTTTGCTGAAAATAAACACAGTTGACAGTGAGAGGACGTTTCTTTTTTTGCAGAGTTTAGTATATTTTACTACATGGACTTTGGTGTGCACTGCAATGTTTTAATTAATTTACACTGTGAGTACAAAACATTAAGAACCCCTTCCTAATATTGAGTTGCACACTCACTAACTTCCTTAAATCTTTCCCTTGACTGTTTTAATAATACTTTAAATAGCACTGCTAGTTTATTTTGGGTAAACTTTTTTGAACTCCAAGCACAGATCCGACACATGGAAATTAATTACTCAAGCAAACATTTTTTTAAAATTGTGATACGGCATCAGTGAGATTTAAACCTCTAATCTTTTGTTCTTCAGCAACGGAATTAGTCCACTGCGCCACTAGAACGGAGCACAGCATGTTTTTCACACATACAAAGCTGTTCATTTTAGTGTATTCAAACCGACCCCATTTCAAAGCACTCACTAAGATCAGGTGTGGCCAATTACTGGGCACGGCCCTCACACCTGAACACACTTAACAAGATAGAGGATAGAGTTTTGTTGACGCTGAGAATGGAATGTACAGTGCAGTCATAAAGTATTCACAACCCTTGACTTTTTCAAAATGTTGTGCCGGAATTTAAAATGGATTACATTTAGATTTTGTTTTGTCACTGGCACAATACGTCATAATGTCAAAGAGGAATGTAGTTTTCCTAACTAAGAAAAAATGAAAAGCTGTAATTTCTCGAGTCAATAAATATTCAACCATTTTGTTATGGCAATCCTAAATAAGTTCAGGAGTTCAGAGAACGTTCGAATAATGTTATTTAAAAACATATACAGCACGTGGTCCAGGGGGTGCTTTTTCCTCTATTGTTCCTCAAGCAACTGGGGAGGACAATGACATCACACATTTTTATGAGACCAACTCATTGAAGTTTGCAGCTCAAAATATATTTTTGTACCCTTTAATGTGTGTACTTTATTTATACTTGGGATATTTCTTTACAACAGGAAAAGTACAAAAAATCCCTAGAGGACGTCTTTAAGTTGTGTTTAAGTTGTGTTTTGTTTAACACAAGTTGTGTTGTGTTTAAGTTGTGTTTTCTCCTTGTTCTGATTAGATTTATTACCATCATGTGCATCATCATATTAAATGTTGTTTATGTACCAGCTGTCTTTTACGCACTCTATTCAGATAGACATTCCTTTTATGCATCCCTTTGTATATACTGAATTACTTTAGTAATTAATGTTGCCTTTATACACTTACGTGATAACATTGTACATATTTTGCATATACTGAACAAAAATATAAATGCAACATGTAAAGTCTTGGTCCCATGTTTTATAATCCATCCACCTGACAGGTGTGGCATATCAAGAAGCTGATTAAACAGCATGATCATTACACAGGTGCACCTTGTGCTGGGGACAATAAAAAGCCACACTAATATGTGAGGCTTTATCACGCAACAAATTGCCACAGATGTCTCAAGTTTTGAGGAAGCATGCAATTGGCATGTTGATTGCAGGAATATCCACCAGAGCTGTTGCCAGAGAATTTAATGTTAATTTCTCTACCATAAATAACGTTTTAGAGAATGTCAGTACGTCCAACCGGCCTTACAACCGCAGACCACTTGTGACCACGCCAGCCCAGGACCTCCACGTCCGGCTTCTTCGCCTGCGGAATCGCCAGCCTTCAGGACAGCTGATGAAACTGAGGAGTATTTCTGTCTGTAATAAAGCCCTTTTGTGTGGGAAAAATACATTTGATAGGCTAGGCCTGGCTCCACAGATGGTGGGCCTATGCTCTCCCAGGCCCACCCATGGCTGTGCCCCTGCCCAGTCATGTGAAATCCATAGATTAGGGCCTAATTTATTTATTTCAATTGACTGATTTCTTTAAATGAACTGCAACTCAAACTAAAAGTATTTTAATTGTTGCATGTTGAGTTTATATTTTTCTTCAGTATAGTTTATTTTCCTGTCATGTGATGTTTACAATGGGCGCTTTTCTCTGCCAATGCAAGGTGACACAACAACCAACGGGCTACAGGGGGTATCCAGCCAGGACGGGTTGTGCAGGTTTGTTGCTCGAGACCTCCAGTGCGCCTCCACGGCCCAGTGCATCCGGTGCCTCGGCCAAGGAGGAGGCCGCCTGTATGTCTCCCCAGCCTGGTGAGTCCTGTGCCTGCTCTTAGAACCAAGTCGCCCTCCTGTCCGGAGCTGCCAGAGCCGCCCTCCTGTCCGGAGCTGCCAGAGCCGCCCTCCTGTCCAGAGGCACCAGAGAAACCCGTCAGTCCTGAGGCGCCAGAACCGCCCGTCACTCCAGAGCCGCCAGAGCCGCCCTTCACCCCAGAGCCGCCAGAGCCGCCCTTCAATCCGGAGGCGCCAGAGCCGCCCTTCACTCCGGAGCCGCCAGAGCCGCCCTTCACTCCCGGAGCCGCCACAGTCGCCCTTCACTCCGGAGCCGCCACAGTCGCCCTTCACTCCGGACCCGCCAGTCGCCCTTCACTCCGGAGCTGCCAGAGTCGCCCTTCACTCCGGAGCCGCCAGAGTCTCCCGCCTGCGAGGACAGAGGGTCGCCACTCCAGAGGCGCCACATAAGTGGGCCAAGACTAAGGTGGAGTGGGGTCTACGTCCCGCACCGGAGCCGCCACCGCGGTGAAATGCCCACCCAGACCCTCCCCTATAGGTTCAGGTTTTGCAGCCGGAGTCCGCACCTTTTTTTTGGGGGGGGGGGGGGGGGGGTACTGCCACGTCCTGACCTTACAGGAGTCAGGATTCTCTATTTTGGTTTGGTCAGGGCGTGATTTGGGGTGGGCAGTCTATGTTTTTCATTCTATGTTTTCTGTCTCTGTCTGCACCAGACATAACTGTTTCGTGTTGGTCTATTTTTGTTACTTTGTCTTAGTGTTCTGAGTTAAAATAAATATTAACATGGACACTTACCACGCTGTGTTTTGGTCCGATCTTGACTACTCTTCATCAGACAAAGAGGACCGTTACAGCTAATCCAAGTTTAGCATTTTAAAGAATACTTGATCATTAGAGAACCCTTTTGCAATTATGTTAGCACAGCTGAAAACTTTTGTCCTGATTAAAGAAGCAATAAAACTGGTCTTCTTTAGACTAGTTGAATATCTGGAGCATCAGCATTTGTGGGTTCGACAGAGGGCAGTACATCACTGGGGCCAATCATCCTGCCATCCAGGACCTCTATACCAAGCAGTGTCAGAGGAAGGCCCTAAAAATTGTCAATGACTCCAGCCACCCTAGTCATAGACTGTTCTCTCTGCTACCGCACGGCAAGCGGTACCAGAGTGCCAAGTCTAGGTCCAAGAGGCTTCTCAACAGCTTCTACCCCCCAAGCCATAAGATGCTTGAACATCTAGTCAAATGGCTACCCAGACTATTTGCAGTGTTTCCCTCCTCACCCCCTCTTTACACCACTGCTACTCTCTGTTGTCACTTTAATAACTCTACCTACATGTACATACTACCTCAACTAACCGGTGCCTCCGCACATAGACTCTGTATCGGTACCCCCCTGTGTATAGTCTCGCTATTGTAAGTCGCTCTGGATAAGAGCGTCTGCTAAATGACTTAAATGTAAATGTAAATGTATTGTTATTTTACTGCTTCTCTTTAATTACTTGTTACTTTTATCTCTTATTCTTATCATTTTTTTTTACTGTATTGTTGGTTATGGGCTTGTAAGTAAGCATTTCATTGTTGTATTTTTTTTAACTGTATTGTTGGTTATGGGCTCGGCGCATGTGACTAATAAAATCCGATTTGATTTGATTTGTTTACAGGCTGAAAAAGGATTTTTCATGTGAGAAATTGCTAAGAAACTATAGATCTGGTACAACTCTGTGTACTACTCCCTTCACAGAACAGCGCAAACTGGCTCTAACCAGAATAGAAAGAGAAGTGGGAGGCCTCGGTGCACAACTGAGCAAGAGGACAAGTACATTAGAGCAGTGGTCCCCAACCACCAAATTTCCCCAAACTTTTGAGCGATGGTGTATATTTTTGATACCTAAAGGGGTCTGATACCTAAAGGGGTCTGATACCTAACGGGATTGATACCTAAAGGGGTCTGATACCTAAAGGGGTCTGATACCTAAAGGGGTCTGAGTCCTAAAGGGGTCTGATACCTAAATGGATTGATACCTAAAGGGATCTGATACCTAAAGGGGTCTGATACCTAAAGGGGTCTGATACCTAAAGGGATTGATACCTAAAGGGGTCTGATACCTAAAGGGATTGATACCTAAAGGGGTCTGATACCTAAAGGGGTCTGATACCTAAAGGGGTCTGATACCTAAAGGGGTCTGATACCTAAAGGGATTGATACCTAAAGGGGTCTTATACCTAAAGGGGTCTGATACCTAAAGGGGTCTGATACCTAAAGGGGTCTGATATCTAAAGGGATTGATACCTAAAGGGGTCTGATACCTAAAGGGGTCTGATACCTAAAGGGGTCTGATACCTAAAGGGGTCTGATACCTAAAGGGATTGATACCTAAAATTCTAAATCAAATAGCTAAATGACCCTTTCTATGACCGTCTTTAGACAATGCCATATATTAGTTTAGTAGAATCCCCCACCTGCCCCTCCTCCAGGCTAAGCCTCTAGGGGGATACATTATCAAGGCTATGACATCATTTGTGTTATCATGTAAATACTTCCTCTTCCTCCAAACTGCTGTCCCTCCTCCACGCTGTCCATCTCTGGAGTCAACCACTCTCAACACAGGACTTTCAGGGAGGATGAAAATGTAACGGCCGTTGTTGGTTGAAGAAGGTGAGGACCAAGGTGCAGCGTGGTATGTGTCCACATTTATGAGAATGAACACGGAAATAACCAAAATAACAAAGAGACATGACCGAAAAACGTTCTGGCTGGTGCAGACACACAACAGAAAATAATCACCCACGAAACACAATAGAAAACAGGCTGCCTAAATATGGTTCTCAATCAGGGACAAAGATTGACAGCTGCCTCTGATTGAGAACCATACCAGGCCAAACACAGAAATAGCAAATCATAGAAAAACTAACATAGACAACCCACCCAACTCACGCCCTAAAACAAAGACATAATAAAATAACTAAGGTCAGAACGTGACAGAAAAGATGAAAGTGAGTAGACCTTTCCAAGAAGGAATCTCCACCATATTCTTTACACTACTCTATTATCTTTACAATACATGCGGTAAGTGTACATTGTCTTCACATAAGTGACAGAAGTGTACAATACAAAGAGCTTATATAGGTATGGTCATAACCATAGGTATGCAGGCTGAATCTTTAGGAGCTGTTGGTTCTACATAAAAGTTTGTGCATGTTACATTTAAAAGTTGCTGGACATGCGGGAGATGTACAGGCTGCATCTCCCGTGCCATTGTGTATGAATGTCAATGTGGATAAATGGTGTCCCCAAACGTCCTCCAATGCTTCGTGGATGCCATCATCGATTCGCCTCGCAGCACCAGCACAGCTCACGAGCTCCGCTTCTGCAGGTGCTGGCGTCGCTGGAGGCCAGAGTAAAGGGAAAAAGTCAGGGAAGGGCAGGGCGCTTCAGTGGGCCCTCCTGATGGGCAAGCAGGACATACAGGAGGAGGAGTGGTGGGATGAGGATGTGGGAGTTCTGGGGTATGTGGATATCGGGGTTGGGATGGAGTGGTCTGAGCAAATGGTGTTGGCTTACATCACGTTCATGTTGATGTAAACCACCAGACATGCCACCAGGGGTCTTTTCACAGTCCCCAAATCCAGAACAAATTCAAGGAAGTGTACAGTATTATATAGAGCCACTATTGCATACAACTCCGTTCCATCTCATATTGCTCAAATAAACAGCAAACCTGGTTTCAAAAAACAGATAAAGCAACACCTCACGGCACAACGCTTCTCCCCTATTTGACCTAGATCGTTTGTGTGTATTGATATGTAGGCTACTTGTGCCTTGTGTATTACATTTGTTATTTTATTCATGTAGTTCTGTCCTTGAGCTGTTGTCTATTAATGTTTTGTAATTATGTCATGTTTCATGTTTTGTGTGGACCCCAGGAAGAGTAGCTGCTGCTTTTGCAACAGCTAATGGGGATCCTAATAAAATACCAAATAGTATAGGCTGATCTGCTCCTACTTATATGGATAATGTTTTATCTGTAAATAGTTCACTCATGTTTTCTATATTGTTCTTGTTTTCTTTCTTGTTCTACAGAAATACCATCAACACCTCCAGTGGTGTCAGATTACATACTGAGTGCTGCTGGTCCACTGTCCATCAGTTCAGTGTATAAGAGAATGGAGTTTGAGGTTTATCATTGTAGCCGAGGGACAGGATGTAGTGAGGTGCGTATTGGCGGTAGAGAAGTCAGGCACAGGAGAGCGGAAACTGATTTACAACGGTGTCGTTTAATATCCATAAACCACCGTCAACAGAACAATACAATAAATGGGTCAAACAAAACCGGGTAAATACCAGCATACCGTGCATAAGCACTACAAGAAGCAATTACCGACCAGGACATGGGGGGGGGAACAGAGGGTTAAATACACAACATGTAATTGATGGAATTGGAACCAGGTGTGATGGAAGACAAGACAAAACCAATGGAAATGAAAAGTGGATCAGCGATGGCTAGAAGGTCGGTGACTTCGACCGCCGAACTCCGCCCGAACAAGGAGAGGGACCAACTTCGGCGGAAGTCGTGACACAGGATACGATTACAGATTTGTCTGATAGTTACAAACCAATAATATCATAACAACCTGAAAGACTGTATGAAATACACACACAATTTAAAATGACAATCCTAAAGGATTTATGCATTATAACATTAGTCCGTTTGCCCGGGTGCCACTTGGGCCAAATCAAGCACAGATTGAGCAGTGTCTGTTGTCCCCTCCAGAGATTGGACAGTTTGATGAGCTGAGCTGGTGATTTTCTCTGCGTCCTGAAGTATAGAGTCCATCAACGGGGGATGGATATCAACAGGGTATGGATATCATCAGCCTGAGGAAGGAGGTGGTGGTCAGAGGAAGAGTTATTGGGTAATAAGGGATTTCCCTAGCCAAAATATATTGGATGGGAATGATTGTGACCAGACTGTCATTGTAAATCAAACACTTGTGCAATTAGAGAGATCACACATGCATACATTCCAGAGTTGTGGACCCGAGTCACATGACTTGGACGGGAGTCACAAGTTTGATGACTTGAGACTTCACTTTATAGAAAATAAAAAAAACTTCAGACTTCACATGGACTCACAAAACCCGGGACTCAACTTTGACTTACAACTGATGACTTGAAATTATCTGGCCAGGTTTTGTAATGTTTTTTCACTCATTTTGCGGCACAGAGTCTACGTGGATTAATCTACACGCAGAGACAGTAGCCGCAGCATCGCCCTTACAAAAACAACTGCAACAGATTGGCTAATGAAACGCACACTCTGCACTCTGAGTGGAACATTAAACTGTCAATCAACACAGGCTGGGTGAGGTAGCGAACAGACTGCTGATTTGCTGAACAGCTATAGGATCGGGTCCAGCGCAAATGTCAAATTGTAGAGAGAGAGGATTGCCGTAATAAATAAATATGCAGCTCCAAAAAATGTTGGTGATCAAATATATTAACTATTTACTAGGCAAGCTCACCAGCAATGGGGCAACAATAACTAGAATTGATCTACTGGGCCCTGTTTCAGAAAGCAGGTTTAACAAACTCTGCATCTCTATACCAGGCGGTGTCAGAGGCCCTAACATTGTCAATGACTCCGGACTTTAAATCTGAACTCTGGGTTGACTAACTCGGAGTATATATTTAAGAAAAAAAGCAATACACTAGGAGCAGCAAAAGAACGTGAGCTTGCGTGGCAGTAAATTGCTGACCAAGTCAATGTGTGAGTATTAATTGAAAAAAAGTTTTATCTTGAGTGTTCCACTTATTCAACATTTTATATAATAATTTCTCAGAACAAGAACAGACTGACGATTTTCAGAAGAAAGTCCTTTGTTTCTGGCCATTTTGAGCCTGTAATCGAACCCACAAAAGCTGATGCTCCAGATACTCAACTAGTCTAAAGAAGGACAGTTTTATTGCTTCTTTAATTAGAACAATAGTTTTCAGCTGTGCTAACATAATCGTAAAAGGGTTTTCTAATGATCAATTAGACTTTTAAAATTATAAACTTGGATTAGCTTACACAATGTGCCATTGGAACACAGGAGTGATGGATGCTCTTAATGAGCCTCTGTAATAATAATAATGAGCCATTTCCAGCTACAATAGTCATTTACAACATTAACAATGTCTACTCTGTATTTCTGATAAATTTTATGTTATTTTAATGGACAAAAAAATGTGCTTTTCTTTAAAAAAACAAGGACATTTTTAATTGACCCCATCCATTTTAGACAACTTGGCAAACTGATTTTCTTGTTGCGGTACAATTATTTGTAATTGACTGCTGTTCTTAGTTGTCCTTCAGACATCTATTTTAGGGTGACTCAGTTATATATTTGAACAATTGTGATATGGCCTGCACACTGTTGTAAAAACTCAATTTAAATTAGGTGGGGCACTTTTCTGGGTGCCTTTTACAATTTAACTGTCTAATATTCTTCATCTTCTACCAGTTACTGATGGTGTAATCTGTCTGGTGGAGCCTTTTGCCATTACAGACCTCCATGCAGTTGTAAGTACTCTTAATACTCCACAGATTTGTCATATCACCTCCACCCTACCTGACACCCTAGACCCACTCCAATTTGCTTACCGCCCAAATAGGTCCACAGACGATGCAATCCCAACCACACTGCACACTGCCCTAACCCATCTGGACAAGAGGAATACCTATGTGAGAATGCTGTTCATCGACTAAAGCTCAGCATTTAACACCATACTACCCTCCAAACTCATCATCAAGCTCGAGACCCTGGGTCTCGACCCCGCCCTGTGCAACTGGGTACTGGACTTCCTGACGGGCCGCCCCCAGGTGGTGAGGGTAGGTAACAACATCTCCACCCCGCTGATCCTCAACACTGGGGCCCCACAAGGGTGCGTTCTGAGCCCTCTCCTGTACTCCCTGTTCACCCACGACTGTGTGGCCATGCACGCCTCCAACTCAATCATCAAGTTTGCGGACGACACTACAGTGGTAGGCTTGATTACCAACAACGATGAGACGGCCTACAGGGAGGAGGTGAGGGCCCTCGGAGTGTGGTGTCAGGAAAATAACCTCACACTCAACGTCAACAAAACAAAGGAGATGATTATGGACTTCAGGAAACAGTAGAGGGAGCACCCCCCTATCCACATCGATGGGGCAGTAGTGGAGAGGGTAGTAAGTTTTAAGTTCCTCGGCGTACACATCATGGACATACTGAATTGGTCCACCCACACAGACAGCATCGTGAAGAAGGCGCAGCAGCACCTCTTCAACCTCAGGAGGCTGAAGAAATTTGGCTTGTCACCAAAAGCACTCACAAACTTCTACAGATGCACAATCGAGATCATCCTGTCGGGCTGTATCACCACCTGGTACGGCAACTGCTCCGCCCACAACCGTAAGGCTCTCCAGAGGGTAGTGAGGTCTGCACAACGCATCACCGGGGGCAAACTACCTGCCCTTCAGGACACTTACACCACCCGATGTCACAGGAAGGCCATAAAGATCATCAAGGACAACAACCACCAGAGCCTCTGCTTGTTCACCCCGCTATCATCCAGAAGGCGAGGTCAGTACAGGTGCATCAAAGCTGGGACCGAGAGACTGAAAAACAGCTTCTATCTCAAGGCCATCAGACTGTTAAACAGCCACCACTAACATTGAGTGGCTGCTGACAACACACTGACTCAACTCCAGCCACTTTAATAATGGGAATTGATGGAAATTGATGTAAAATATATCATTCGCCACTTTAAACAATGCCGCTTAATATAATGTTTACATACCCTCATCTCATATGTCTACGTATATACTGTACTCTATATCATCTACTGCATCTTTATGTAATACATGTATCACTAGCCACTTTAAACTATGCCACTTTTGTTTACATACCCTACATTACTCATCTCATATGTATATACTGTACTCGATACCATCTACTGCATCTTGCCTATGCCGTTCTGTACCATCACTCATTCATATATCTTTATGTAAATATTCTTTATTCCTTTACACTTGTGTGTATAAGGTAGTAGTTTTGGAATTGTTAGGTTAGATTACTCGTTGGTTATTACTGCATTGTCGGAATTAGAAGCACAAGCATTTCGCTACACTCGCATTAACATCTGCTAACCATGTGTATGTGACAAATACATTTGATTTGATTTAATGGGTTAGAGTAGAACACCAAAATTGTTCATTTTCATTACAGGGGGATGATGAAGACACCTTGTCAGCGGCCACAGAGAGGAAAGATACAGAGAGGCCTATTGAGGTTTACACCTTAAAAATAACATCTAACAGTTGATGATAGTGTTGTACCATAATAAAACGTGCACTTTATTTTTCTCTAACAGAGCAATGCTGGAAATTACGAGGAAGAGGGTCCATCCACCTCCACAGCACAACTTACCTCAGTAAGATGTTGTTCAGCATTGACTTACAATGAAACTAAGTAGACCTGGCACTGTGAAATTCAGTCATTTGTATGTGTTCCTATAGCTCCCTGTGAAACAGCTGTACAAGGTGTATTTAGAGAAACAAATTGAAAAATGTAGTTCAGAAATTGACCACATAAGGCTGCAGATGCAACAGACAAAAATGGAAATACAACTACTGGAACATCCGTTAAAGGTGGATGATTTTACTTGTTTAAACAACATAAAAATAGTCAGTACTGTACTGCATTTGTACTTGCAGGAAATTAAGAAGACTTCCTAAAAATAGTTTCTGTCTTTATTTGACACTGGGGAGGTGAATGGGTCAATCAGAAATGATGGTAGCATATTGTGTCTGACTTCCCTTCCATCTCGTGCGTCAGCGGGGTGGTCAGGATCTTTCACTGGTTGAGTATGACATTGGTCTCCTCTACTTGTGGCAATGTTGGAGAATCACACAAGCCACAACGTCACATGGCCTTTCTGGGGTGACCCTGAGCCTACGAAGGCACTGGAACGGGCCTTGAGCATCCCAATGGTCTTCTCTACCCTGGCTCATGTTCTGCAGTGAGCCAAGTTATAATGTTGCTGAGGGCCGGGCTCAGGATCAGGCTAAGGGGTTGGCAAATAGAGCTGGCAGGGGTACCCTCTGTCACCGAGCAGGCAACCATCAAACCCTTCTATGATAATACGAGGATACAGTTAAAATTTTCAGTTGCAATTGGAGGAAACAAAATATTGCTTATAATAGGATATAGCTATATATAAACTCACCACGGGCAAATCAGGCACTCAGTGTACACTCAAAAAACTGTGCGAGTCATACACAGACCCAGGCCACTTTGCTTCCACGTTGCTGATGATGTGGGCTGCATCACATGAGCTTCACAATAATTAGCTGTATTGTGACGTATCTTTAATTTGATCACGTTCTGACCTTCGTTCCTTTGTTTTGTCTTTGTTTTAGTATGATCAGGGCGTGAGTTGGGGTGGGCAGTCTATGTTCCCTTTTCTATAATTTGGGATTCTGTGTTTGAACTGGTATGGTTCTCAATCAGAGGCAGCTGTCAATCGTTGTCCCTGATTGAGAACCATACTTAGGTAGCCTGGTTTCACTTTTGAGTTGTGGGTGATTGTTTCCTGTGTCTGTGTGTTCCACACAGAACTATTTCAGTTTGTTATTTCAGTTTGTTATTTTTGTATTTTTTCGTGTTCAATTTGTTCTATTAAATATGGACACTTACCACGCTGCGCATTGGTCCTCCTCTTCTCCTTCATACAACTACCGTTACACATTTGGAATGCTAAAGGCTACTATTTAGGCCTACCTGCACACTAATGCTGTGTAAAGGCTTCATATTCACATAATCTCCTTCAGTTACTGAAGGAGCTGTGATAGGAATATGAATGCCATCTATGCACCCTGGAAACCCTAAAATACATCAAATTAACTGATTAGTGCTTCAAGTCTCAAAGCTTCATACTAAATCAATGAATTATTGCTTAGACTGATACCTGCAATTCTGTGGAATTCTTTTTTGAGCCTTATGGGTCTGTGACTTGGGAACACCACAAGTGTACAGTTAAACGTTTCAGTGCAAGAGTCACATTTGACAGCCCAACAGCCTTGGAAATATGCTCAGCGTCACCGACGTTAAATAGAAAACTCCCATTGGCAAAAACACAAAGATTTGTTCCCAACTGAGAGCATGTCCATGTGTCATATGAACGATACATTGTTCAGATGAATGATTGTGCAGAAAAACGGAAACGCTCAAACAGATCATCTTCGGGAAACGATAAAACGTCCAAGCGGGGTCTGATCACCCTCTTCCAAACGGAGATTTCTGCTGAGTATTTGTGCTTCAAGAATAAAGCGCAGTTTGCAGGCTTCAGCTAAAGAGGAGAAACTCAGGATTAGTTGAAAACCTGCCAACGAGCAGGTTAGCTTCACGGAGTATGATGCCATAGTAACTGACTCAGAATTAAGCTGAACTGGCTTTGTGAAACCGAAATCCCAGCATTTCCTTCTACTCTGAGTCAACTAACTCAGAGTTCTGAAACAGGGCCCTGTTCTTTTGGTATGTAACAACTGTTAATATTTGTCACACCCTGATCTGTTTCACCTGTCTTTGTCTTCACCCCCCTCCAGGTGCTGCCGATCTTCCCCAGTGTATTTATACCTGTGTTCTCTGTTTGTCCATTGCCAGTTAGTTTTGTTTTGTGAAATCTACCAGCAGTTTTCCCCTTGCTCCTGTCTGTTCTAGTTCCTGTTTTCTAGTATTTCCTGGTTTCGACCATTCTGCCTGCCTGCCGTTCTGTACCTTTTGCACCCTATCTGTATTATTGACCAATGCCTGCTCTGACCCTGAGACTGCCTGCCGTTCTGGACCTTTTGCACCCTATCTGTATTATTGACCAATGCCTGCTCTGACCCTGAGACTGCCTGCCGTTCTGGACCTTTTGCACCCTATCTGTATTATTGACCAATGCCTGCTCTGACCCTGAGACTGCCTGCCGTTCTGGACCTTTTGCACCCTATCTGTATTATTGACCAATGCCTGCTCTGACCCTGAGACTGCCTGCCGTTCTGGACCTTTTGCACCCTATCTGTATTATTGACCAATGCCTGCTCTGACCCTGAGACTGCCTGCCGTTCTGGACCTTTTGCACCCTATCTGTATTATTGACCAATGCCTGCTCTGACCCTGAGACTGCCTGCCGTTCTGCACCTTTTGCACCCTATGTTATGCAGGTGAGTGAGGACCCAAAAGCGGTTTAACAGAAACAGAGTCTTTTAATGTCCAAACACAGGGAAGACATAAATCCTCTTCAGATGTATCGGTTGACAAAATAGACAACCCGCAGAGAGGGCGACAAATAAATCATAAAGTCCTCTGATCTTTACAGGAGAGTCCCCTTCTAGCAGCAGAGGAGAATAGCAGGGTTAGCGGCAACAGACTGCTGGTCTCTCCGGGTAGGCGCGGGTTGTAGAGGACAGAGGTACCTGATCACACGTAGCATCTGATGAAGAGGCAGATTACGACAGGACGGGACAAGGGTGAAGCAAACGAGAATCTGACAAAGACAGAAGCAGAAACAGAGAGAGAAATAGAGACCTAATCAGAGGGAAAAAAGGGAACAGGTGGGAGAGAGTAAACGAGGTAGTTAGAGGAGATGAGGAACAGCTGGGGGAAGGAAAGGGAGAGAAGGAAACCTAATACGACCAGCAGGGGGAAACGAAGTGAAGAGAAAGAACAGGAACAAGACATAACATGACAATACATGACACCCTATCTGTATTAATGACCAATGCCTGCTCTGACCCTGAGACTGCCTGCCGTTCTGGACCTTTTGCACCCTATCTGGATTACTGACCTCTGCCTGCCCTTGACCTGTCGTTTGCCTGCCGTTCTGGACCTTTTGCACCCTATCTGGATTACTGACCTCTGCCTGCCCTTGACCTGTCGTTTGCCTGCCGTTCTGGACCTTTTGCACCCTATCTGGATTACTGACCTCTGCCTGCCCTTGACCTGTCGTTTGCCTGCCCCTGTACTAGCAATAAATGTTGTTACTTCAACACTGTCTGTATCTGGGTCTTAACTGAAACGTGATGAATAATTTACTTATGAAGCTTGCATTTGGAATTTGTTCAAATCAAATATTACTGTGGGGAAGATGCAGCATAGGCGCTGCTCTTCACTTGCAGTCTCTAAACTCCCAACAGGTGACAGTGCTTTTTGTTCTCTTGTTGAAATATTTGCGGTTGCTTTCGCACATTGAAATGCATAGGCCCTGTGGTAAATCTATATTCCATCTAATACTACAGTCGTGGCCAAAAGTTTTGAGAATGACACAAATATCAATTTTCAAAGTTTGCTGCCTCAGTTTGTATGATGGCAATTTGAATTGAATTAATTAAAGTCCCTCTTTGCCATGCAAATGAACTGAATCCCCAAAAAACATTTCCACTGCATTTCAGCCCTGCCACAACAGGACCAGCTGACATCATGCCAGTGATTCTCTCGTTAACACAGGTGTGAGTGTTGATGAGGACAAGGCTGGAGATATCTCTGTCATACTGATTGAGTTCGAATAACAGACTGGAAGCTTCAAAATGAGGGTGGTGCTTGGAATCATTGTTCTTCCTCTGTCACCCATGGTTACCTGTAAGGAAACACGTGCCATCGTCATTGCTTTGCACAAAAAGGGCTTCACAGGCAAGGATATTGCTGCCAGTAAGATTGCACCTAAATCATCCATTTATAGGATCATCAAGAACTTCAAGGAGAGTGAATCAATTGTTGTGAAGAAGGCTTCAGGGCGCCCAAGAAAGTCCAGCAAGCGCCAGGACCGTCTCCTAAAGTTGATTCAGCTGCGGGATCGGGGCACCACCCGTACAGAGTTTGCTCAGGAATGGCAGCAGTTAGGTGTGAGTGCATCTGCACGCACAGTGAGGCGAAGACTTTTTGGAGGATGGCCTGGTGTCAAGAAGGGCAGCAAAGAAGACACTTCTCTCTAGGAACAACATCAGGGACAGACTGATATTCTGCAAAAGGTACAGGGATTGGACTGCTGAGGACTGGGGTAAAGTCATTTACTCTGATGAATCCCCTTTCCGATTGTTTGGGGCATCCGGAAAAAAGCTTGTCCGGAGAAGACAAGGTGAGCGCTACCATCAGTCCTGTGTCATGCCAACAGTAAAGCATCCTGAGACCATTCATGTGTGGGGTTGCTTCTCAGCCAAGGGAGTGGGCTCACTCACAATTTTTGCCTAATAACACAGCCATGAATAAAGAATGGTACTAACACATCCTCCGATAGCAACTTCCAACCATCCAGGAACAGTTTGATGACAAACAATGCATTTTCCAGCATGATGAAGCACCTTGCCACGAGGCAAAAGTGATAACTATGTGGCTCGGGGAACAAAACATCGATATTTTGGGTCCATGGCCAGGAAACTCCCCAGTCCTTAATCCCATTGAGAACTTGTGGTCAATCCTCAAGAGGTGGGTGGACAAACAAAAACCCACAAATTCTGACTGACTCCAAGCATTTATTATGCAAGAATGGGCAGCCATCAGTCATGAGGCCCAGAAGTTAATTGACAGCATGCCAGGGCGGATTGCAGAGGTCTTGAAAAAGAAGGGTCAACACTGCAAATATTCACTCTTTGCATCAACTTCATGTAATTGTCAATAAAAGCCTTTGACACTTATGAAATGCTTGTAATTATACTTCAGTATTCCATAGTAACATCTGACAAAAACATCTAAAGACACTGAGGCAGCAGACTTTGTGAAAATTAATATTTGTGTCATTCTCAAAACTTTTGGCCACGACTGTACAATAATTGCTAGAGATTTGTCATCCCATTACCTTACTGTTTATTGCAACACTTACAGTAGACATTTCTGTTTCATGTTTGACATGCCTACGATACATTTTCATTTTATAGACACTCATTTCTTAACCTGCTTTGAGGGGGTGTGATGTTTATAGTGCACATGAGCAGTCAACACCATACTGGGTCAGACAAAGTTAAGCCCAGAGTCCCTTTCCTGGTTAGAAGGAGAGGTGTGTGGATGCCTGATCACTCTGGTGGAGATGTCTGCCCTGTGTGGAACACCTCAGGAGGAAGTGATGCGTGAGACTAGCCGCTGTGTATCTCTCTGTGACCCTGGAGTCCATGCTTCCCTCCTGGTCATCCCTGTGTGTCCACTCACTGATCAAGACAAAGGAGAGCTGGAGACCATCCAGAATAGGCTCACCTCAGGAGTCAATGACTTTGTCATGATTCCGTTGAATGATAGATCCAATAAAAAAAGCAGCTGAATCATGGGAGTAGTGTGGTGATAATCCACCATTGTGGGGGCGTTATCATGAGCTAGAGGCTACAAGCGCAACAAAGTGAAAGCAAAACTGAAAGCTATAGAGCAAATTAGGTCAGGAAAAACAGATAAACTCATCAAAAAAAGAAACGTCCCTTTTTCAGGACCCTGTCTTTCAAAGATAATTCGTAAAAATCTAAATAACTTCACAGATTGTAAAGAGTTTTAAAACTGTTTCCCATGCTTTTTCAATGAACCACAAACAATTAATGAACACTCACCGGTGGAACGGTTGTTAACACATTAACAGCTTACAGACGGTAGGCAATTAAGGTCACAGACACTAAAGAGGCCTTTCTACTGACTCTGAAAAACAGTAAAAGAAATATGCCCAGGGTCCCTGCTCATCTGTGTGAATGTGCCTTAGGCATGCTGCAAGGAGGCATGAGGACTGCAGATGTGGGCAGGGCAATAAATTGCCATGTCTGTACTGTGAGACGCCTAAAAGAGCGCTACATGGAGACAGGATGGACAGCTGATCGTCCTCGCAATGCAGACCATGTGTAACAACACCTGCACAGGAACGGTACATCCGAACATCACACCTGCGGGACAGGTACAGGATGGCAACAACAACTGCCCGAGTTACACCAGGAACGCACAATCCCTCCATCAGTGCTCAGACTGTCCGCAATAGGCTGGGAGAGGCTGGGCTGAGTGCTTGTAGGCCTGTTGTAACGCAGGTCCTCACCAGACATCATCTGCAACAACTTCGCCTATGGGCACAAACCCACCATCGCTGGACCAGACAGGACTGGCAAAAAGTGCTCTTCACTGACGAGTCATAGTTTTGTCTCACTAGGGGTGATGGTCGGATTTGCGTTTACCGTTGAAGGAATGAGCCGAAGCCTGTACTCTGGAGCGGGATCGATTTGGAGGTGGAGGGTCTGTCATGGTCTGGGGCGATGTGTCACAGCATCATCGGACTGAGCTTGTTGTCACTGCAGGCAAACTCAATGCTGTGCGTTACAGGGAAGACATCCTCCTCCCTCATGTAGTACCCTGCCTGCAGGCTCATCCTGACATGACCCTCCAGTTAGAGTGGTGGGAATTAGTTAAGGTGAGGATTAGGGCTTTTATAATAGGGTATTGCAAGAGGAAAAAAAGGGAGGAGAGGAGGGAGGTGGATCGTATCCAAAGGTTAATTGAACTCGAGTACGAGGCAGGCAACCTCGGCGGGTCGTTTGACTGGGAGAGATCTGCAACCCTAAAGGCGCAGCTCAGGGAGTTGCAGGAGCGGAAGGCTCGAGCTTTCCTGGAGCGTGCGCATAGTGGCTTTCTAGAACATAATGAGACTTGTTCTGCTATGTTCTTTAAGTCGGTTAGGGCCAGACAGAGTAGGAAGGTAATGCATGGCGTTAGGGAAGAAAATGGTAGTGTAGTTAGAGAACCAGAGGATATGGTCAGGGTGACAACTGATCATTTCCAAGGTTTATTTAAGGAAAGGGAAATAGATGTAGAGCAGGGAAATGTGTTTTTAGAACACTTGTCCAGGCGGTTGCCGGAGGACATTAGAGAAGTGATGGAGGCCCAGATTTCACTAGAAGAGGTTGAGAGCGCTCTTAGGAGGATGGGAAAAGGGAAGGTGCCTGGGATGGATGGGCTGCCGGCTGAGTTTTATCTCAAGTTTTGGGGTATACTTGGACCAGTGGTCCTCGAAGTCTTGAAGGCCATCCTTGAGACGGGGGTCCCGGGGTATCAATGGCTGTTGGTGTGCTGTCACTTTTATATAAGAAGGGGGAAGTAACAGACCTTGGCAACTGGCGACCGTTGACCATGCTGTGTGTAGATTACAAGCTACTTGCAAAGGTTTTAGCAGACCGGTTGCGCACAGCCCTTCCCTACGTCGTCCATGAGGATGGAACCTACAGTTAATCAGGGACTCCATCGCTTGGGTTGAAGATAGAGGACTGCCTTTAATGGTAGAAGCGCTAGATCAGGCGAAAGCCTTTGATCGCGTGAATAGATCCTTTTTATTCAGAGTGTTAGGTCGATTAGGATTTGGGGAGAAGTTCATAGGATGGATTCGTACATTATATGTCGGAGAGGGGTGCCGAGTTAGTGTAAATAGTCACTTGGGAGACGTTTTTGACCTCTTGTCTGGGGTCAGGCAGGGGTGCCCACTCTCGGCTCTCCTCTTCGTTCTGTACATGGAGCTTCTGGGGGCTGCCATTAGGGCAGACACAGGGGTGGAAGGCTTGTTGATCCCTGGAAGTGGCGGGCTGCGTGTTAAGATGACGCAGTACGCCGACGACACTTCCTTGCTGCCGTGCAAGGACTCGTGCCTGACAAGGTCCCTTGCCATCTTTGGGGATTTCACCCGAGTGTCGGGAGCAGTTCTGAACCATGCAAAGTCTTCCATCAAGTTTTTCGGAAGATGGCGCGGTAGAACGGATGTGCCTGGGGGGTTCTCTCTCTGTGAGGGGGCCCTGAGGATTCTCGGGGTCCATTTTGAGACCTCCGGCTCAGCGACGCTAAACTGGAACATGCGTATCGCAGTGGTACAGAGGAAGCTAGCAATGTGGAAGGCTAGGTATTTGTCTTTTATGGGCAAAGTCCTGGTCCTAAAGGTGGATGTGTTGCCGTCTCTTTTGTATTTGGCGTACATCTACCCATTGCCGGCTTGTCTGAGGAGGCCTCTAGTGAGGCTTGTGTTTCAGTTCATGTGGAGTGGCAGGTGCGAGTGGGTCGCCAGGGCACGCATGATCTGTCCCATCGGGGAGGGAGGTAGAGGGGTACCACATTTCCCCCTCAAGCTGGACACAATTTTTGTTTCTTTCTTGTTAATGGAGCTTGCTCATCCAGTGATACACCCGTCCGGTTACCTCCTGCGGGTGTTCTTCTCGTATCAGGCGAGAAGCGTAATGGTGTGGTCTAACACGGGTCCTCGGCCGGAACAGCTGCCGTGGCACTTTGGTCATGCGGCCAAGTGGCTGCTGTGCGCACCCTGAGGTTGAAGTTGCCCGAGTAGGTTTAGATCACAGGCACCTGTACGAGGAGGTCAGAAAGGCAGGGAGTCCAGCACCTGTAGTGGGCATCTCGGAAGTGGTCTGGGAGGGAGTGCAGGCGCGGGGTCTGGACAACAGGCTCAAGGACCTGAATTGGTTGAGCCTCCATAAGTGCTTGCCGGTACGTGTACCGGTATAGTTTGGTGCGCCATGTCTTTTGGGACTGTGCCTTTGCCGGAGTAGTATGGGATAGGGCACGGGTGTTAGGTTTGGTAAGGGGGGATTTTGTATTGACGTGGGCCAGGTTAGAGAGAGGTGTAGGGAGAGCGAGAGGGACGGATAGGGACAGGTTTCTGCTCTGGCTTCTCATGAGTCTCTTTAAACGGGGGCTGTGGGAAGCCAGGCAGAACATGGTGAAGACAGGGAGAGATTGGGGGGTGGAAGGGATAGTGAGGAGGGTGGAAGGAGATTTGAGGGGGAGGATGAAGAGGGAGGAGAGGAAGTGAGGGCAGCATGCTGCTCGGGAGAGGTGGAAGGGGGGTTTAGGGCTGGGTGTCATTTAGATTTGTAAAGGGATAGATTAGGGACGGGAAGATAGGGAAAGGTATTTTGTAGGGTGACGGGGAGTGAAGAATCTCCCCTGAGGTTTTGTTTGGGGTTTATGTTTAGTTAAATTAGTTAAATTAAAATACCATTATTCGAGTATGTATGAAAATTATGAGTTGTAAAGAATGAATGGTATTGAAGATAATAAATATTTTTTTATAAAAAAAAAATAGGGCTGTTTTGGTTTTTTCACGTTACGTTTAGTGGTTTGTATTGTTCGTTATTATCTTTATTAAAGATGTATCAAGATAACCACGCTGCATTTTGGTCCTCTCTTACGACGGAAGAAAACTTTAACAGAATCACCCACCATAACAGGACCAAGCGGTGTGGTGACCCTTCCTCCTGGAGTGCCCAGTTACCCTGGGTGGAATATGCCCACAATACCCTCATCAACGCCTTGTCAGGAATGTCACCCTTTAAGTGTGCCCTGGGTTACCAACCCCCCTTGTTCCCTGCCTAAGAGGTCGAGGTAGCGGTGCCCTTGCTTCAGGACCACATGCGCCATAGTCACCACACCTGTTTAGAGGGCCCGGGCTGCTCTTCGTGCCTCCACCAGGACCCAATCCCAAGCTAACCGTCGCCGTGCTTCAGCTCCAGTCTACACTCCAGGCCAAAAGTTATGGCTCTCGTCTAAGGACTAGCACCCCGATTCATTGGTCCATTTGAGATTGATCATGTCATTAGTTAACCCCTCTGCTGTGCATTTGACTCCCAGTCTCTCTCAACCCCCCCCTTACAGCTGCTCCTCCACCCCCTCGGCTCATCGATGATCATCCTGCCTATACTGTCCGGCGGCTTTTGGATGTGCGCCGTCAGGGTCGCGGTTGGCAGTATCTGTTGGACTGGGAGGGATACGGGCCTGAGGAGTGCTGCTGGGTGTCCCATCACATTCTGGACCCATCCCTCCTACAGGATTTCCATACCTCACACGCTGACAAGCCGGGTCCTGCGCCAGGTGGCGCCCATGGGGTGGGGGGGTGTACTGTCACATCTGCTCCTTCCACACCCCCTAGTGGACATCCGCTGTCTCCTTGACCTTCAGCCATTTCCCCAGTTCTCTTTCGAGCTTCCCTGGATCTGCACTTCATCTTCATCTCCTCCCTCCTGTCTCAGCCTCCAGTATTTATGCTGCAGTAGTTTATGTGTCAGGGGGCTGGGGTCAGTTTGTTATATCTGGAGTACTTCTCCTGTCCTATTCGGTGTCCTGTGTGAATCTAAGTGTGCGGTCTCTAATTCTCTCCTTCTCTCTTTCTTTCTCTCTCGGTGGACCTGAGCCCTAGGACCATGCCCCAGGACTACCTGACATGATGACTCCTTGCTGTCCCCAGTCCACCTGGCCATGCTGCTGTTCCAGTTTCAACTGACCTGAGCCCTAGGACCATGCCCCAGGACTACCTGACATGATGACTCCTTGCTGTCCCCAGTCCACCTGGCCATGCTGCTGCTCCAGTTTCAACTTCCACCTGACTGTGCTGCTGCTCCAGTTTCAACTGTTCTGCCTTATTATTATTCGACCATGCTGGTCATTTATGAACATTTGAACATCTTGGCCATGTTCTGTTATAATCTCCACCCGGCACAGCCAGAAGAGGACTGGCAACCCCACATAGCCTGGTTCCTCTCTAGGTTTCTTCCTAGGTTTTGGCCTTTCTAGGGAGTTTTTCCTAGCCACCGTGCTTCTACACCTGCATTGCTTGCTGTTTGGGGTTTTAGGCTGGGTTTCTGTACAGCACTTTGAGATATCAGCTGATGTACGAAGGGCTATATAAATTTGATTTGATTTGATTTGATCTGTCCCTGTGTTACAATAAATATCTTGGATCAGTCATTCCTGTTTCTTGGTCTGAGTCTGTTCTTGGGTTCCCCTGTGCTGCTCCGCCTAACACATATTGTATTGGATGTAATGTATTGTTTTTAGTGAATATTTTAATTTGCATTATAGCTGTGTAACCTCACCAGGGACTATGGGTGCAAATTAGTTATTTGGTAACCACGGCACATTATATGGATTCTGTAATATCATGTTGCTTAATGTGCACTGTCCCTGTTCAACTGTTTTATAAAAAATGTCCAGTCCTGTATGAGTAGGCTTGCTTGATTGAATAATCCTGTTGTCCTGATCATAACTTTGCCCTTTAGCCTAGCCCCAGGAATGAAATGCATTACTGTATACAGATATGTAGATAGTAAGGCAGATGGGCTATACTCGTTGCGAAGGATGGAATAACAATAAAGAAATGGACATTCTAGGGAGCTATACTTGGAGTACCTCATTTCATGAACACGCAGGAACTTGGTACTTGTACATACATATACAGGAAATGGTATTATACTGTATTTACATATGTTACTGACATCTACAGGCACAGGGTGGTAAGATAGGACACATAATTCTCTATGGAAGTTAATTCAGTAAAATATGTTGACTACATAGATCACAGGCAATCTAGTTTGAGTCAGTCTCGACATTTTGAATGTGCTCCTACACCCTCCCCCCCCCCTCCACACACACACACACTGTCCCACTGCTCCAAATTGACAGCCTGAACTGTTTCTAAGAAACAACTGGCTGCCAAAGTCAATATCAAACTGTACATCATCTACAGTTGAAGTCGGACGTTTACATACACCTTAGCCAAATACATTTAAACTCAGTTTTTCACAATTCCTAACATTTTATCCTAGTACAAATCCCCTGTCTTGGGTCAGTTAGGATCACCACCTTATTTTAAGATTGTGAAATGTCAGAATAATAGTAGAGAGTGATTTATTTCAGCTTTAATTTCTTTCATCACATTCCCAGTGGGTCAGAAGTTTACATACACTGAATTAGTATTTGGTAGCATTGCCTTTAAATTGTTTAATTTGGGTCAAACGCTTCGGGTAGCCTTCCACAAGTATCCCACAATAGGTTTGGTGTATTTTGGCCCATTCCTCCTGACAGAGCTTGTGTAACTGAGTCAGGTTTGTAGGCCTCCTTGCACGCACATTCCTTGTTCAGTTCTGCCCACACATTTTCTATAGGATTGAGGTCAGGGTTTGTGATGTCCACTCCAATACCTTGACTTTGTTGTCCTTATGCCATTTTGCCACAACTTTGGAAGTATGCTTGGGGTCATTGTCCATTTGGAAGACCCATTTGTGACCAAGCTTTAACTGATGTCTTGAGATGTTGCTTCAATATATCCACATAATTTTCCAACCTCATGATGCCATCTATTATGTGAAGTGCACCAGTCCCTCCTGCAGCAAAGCACCCTCACAACATGATGCTGCCACCCCCGTGTTTCACGGTTGGGGTGGTGTTCTTCGGCTTGCAAGCCTCCCTGAGGTCTTGGCTGATTTCTTTTCATTTTCCCATGATGTCAAGCAAAGAGGCACTGGGTTTGAAGGTAGGCCTTGAAATACATCCACAGGTACACCTCCAATTGACTCAAATGATGTCAATCAGAAGCTTCTAAAGCCATGACATAATTTTCTAGAATTTTCCAAGCTGTAAAGGCACAGTCAACTTAGTGTGTGTAAACTTCTGATCCACTGGAATTGTGATCAATTATAAGTGAAATAATCTGTCTGTAAACAGTTTTTGGAAAAATGTCATGCACAAAGTAGATGTCCTAACCGACTTGCCAAAACTATAGTTTGTTAACAATACATTTGTGGAGTGAAAAACTAGTTTTAATGACTCCAACCTAAGTGTATGTAAACTTCCGACTTCAACTGTATGTCTGCACGTATCTGTCGGTTTCCAGAGTAGGCCCAACGTGGTTTACGGGAACTTGAGGTTTGGTCTCTAAGGGGGCCACAGAGAATTAAACAGGGACAGAGGAAGCATCAGAGACAGGAGGATGGAGGAGGAGAGAATATTTTTAGTTGTACAGGTTTCCTGTAATTCTACCAATTTTGCCATGGGGTGGAGGGAAATGTTTTAGTTTTACATCTAATTTTCTGTAATTCTACACATGCTGCCATGGGGTGGAGGGAAATGTTTTAGTTTTACATCTAATTTTCTGTAATTCTACACATGCTGCCATGGGGTGGAGGGAAATGTTTTAGTTTTACATCTAATTTTCTGTAATTCTACACATGCTGCCATGGGGTGGAGGGAAATGTTTTAGTTTTACATCTAATTTTCTGTAATTCTACACATGCTGCCATGGGGTGGAGGGAAATGTTTTAGTTTTACATCTAATTTTCTGTAATTCTACACATGCTGCCATGGGGTGGAGGGAAATGTTTTAGATTTACATCTAATTTTCTGTAATTCTACACATGCTGCCATGACTTATGCCATGTTAATTATATCTGAGTGAGAGTGACTTACAAAATCAATGGGGCCCCCCTGGAGGTCAGGGCCCCTGTGTATTCTCGAATACCAGACTTTAGGCAACCGGAGCATTTGAAAAAAGTAAGAAGCAATGCAGATGTCCAGAGAGAATAGCCCCTGGGCACGTGACCTGTAAGCAAGGTTGGTATTCTGCCATGATTACTACAAGTTTAGATAGCTGGCTAAACTCATTTACCAATCGAAAAATTGTTAGCTGACATGGCTAATTGAGTGACTCTCAGTGAGTGACATAAGAAGAGAAAAACTCCTTATGCCTGGGGCCGGCTCTGAGCCAGGTTCTTTACCAAAGGGAGAGCAATAGCAGGACAACAAGAGAAACAAACAGAGGGGAGGGACTGTGTTGGACAAACCTAGCACACAAGTTGTTCACACCACCCAGCATCAGTTTCCTGAACTATAAGGACTATAAACTATAACCCAGCAGCTACACAGCAAATGTACTGTATGTCTGTCTGATTATGTCTTGTGATATCCTGTGATATGTTGAAGTGATGTGTGTGTGCCAGATTCCCTATGGGACAACATTTTTCTTGCTTCCTTCCTTCCTTTCCTTCATACATTCATTGTACCACAGACTACTGGGACACACTACAGAAATAATAGGCTTTTCTAACTGGCTTTTGTTAACACAAACCTAAGAAGTGCCTCAAAAGGAATCTACATTGTATTTGTATTTTTTATGGATCCCCATTAGCTGCTGTAATCATGACTAGTTTGATGCATGCATAAAAATAAATATATATATATATATATATATATATATATATATATATATTTTACTTGTTTGTTATGTTTTTGTATTTATGTTTTGATGGTCTGTTTTCACCTGCCCAGTGACTATGGATGTGAATTAGCTTCCTAGTTACGTTAAAATAAATACATAAACACATGAATAATGATTAACATTTTATGATTATTATGGTTATTATTATTGTCACGTTATTGTTGTTAGCGACAATGAATTCGCTATGAACAGTTAATTAAGTATTGAATATGGGAACTAGTTATGTGATGTTGTCTGACCGTGGTGCATGGATTTGCCTTCAACGTGCTCCGTCTGGCATTGGAAGTAGTTCCGGTGGTTTTTGCAAGAGAACTGAGTCGGAGCGGGGAAACCCGGCGGGATTCTGTTGTTGGAGAAGCAAATGCGAATAGCCGGGTGAGGAAGTCTTCAAATCAAGGGACGCAATTGACCACAGAACTGGTCAATATGACACGAGTATCGCATGGGGCGTGCAACTTCAGTGACAGCCCTAGAAGGTGAAGTAGCTCCGTCCTCGGAGGAAATGTTCAAGTGCAGCACTGGAACAGCTGAACCTCTGAAATTTGAACCGGTTAAATAACCATCCACCGGGGTAAGTAAAGCGAATTTGGGAATGTCGTAACGTTAGGCCTAATATCTCACATAGGCAAAGAAATGTACTTGAGCTCCGGGGTTGCGCTGTGGACAGGCCCTGACAGGTTCTCTCTCCCTGTCATCATACTATGCAGATAGACAGCCCATGTTATTTCAGGATATTAACTTCAAGTTTCAAGCAATATCATATACCTTTTTTGCAGGGTGATCCTCGGTCGTGCTGCTCAGATTGATTATGCTGTTTAATTGCCTTGCAAGTAGTAAAATGACTTTTACATTGAATTTCGATTGGTCGAAATTGAAACGGATGCTCAAACATTGACATGTAACGTTATGCAACCATACATGCGCTATAAGTTCTACTTTTTAGACCCGCTGGAACTTTTGAAGCGATGACAGTTGTGAAATGTCGAAGTAAGCTACTGGGGCTGCCTCTCAGTAACAAGTAAATTACAGAACAAAAATCTAGTGCAATTTTAGTGTGGTAAGTAGCATTATTGTATTACGCTGTTGTCACTTCCCACCTATGTGTCAGTTAAATGGATGTGATGTTGTGTTTGCAACAATCGTTGCACGCTAAAATTCAGCAAATAGTTACAATATTTATATTTCGAAATGGTCCGTTGCAAAGTTTCCACTGATTTTATCTTGTCTGAACATTTTCTTGCTACAATTTAGCCGTGTACGAACTAATATATTATTTAGTCATTTTATTGAAAGCGTTCAAACTAAGTGCCTGTCAAAAGGAAGGTACCGGAAATACAAGATTGATGGCTATATTCACTGGCAGCCTACTCATGTCCATGACAAATGCCATCTGTAGCCTACAGTATATTGGCATGTTTTTGTTTGAATAATGACCATTGGCATATTCAGTCCATGGCTTTTATGTATGCCTATGAATACAGACAGAACCTTACTACCTTAAGATTTTTTGCATTATGCTATAACTTCAGACATGCATTTGTTCTTTTGACCTTGTATCTTTAATCCATTTTTGGTGTTAATGCCTGTATTCAAGTCTCATAAAATCAGGTTTGCCATAGAGTTGGGAATGACACCTTTCACAACACTGCAGTTTAGGTGTACTGGAAAAAACTGAATGTTTAATCTTACCAGACCATTAAGTGAGAGGGTGAAAGAGAATTGTGTTTTTTTTATAAAGGGAGAACACTGGTTCCTGATTTGGATACGTCCCTTACTCCTATCAAGATCAGAGTTGTCTGAACAGATTTTTCTCCACATTTTGTGTTCAGTTTTACGTGCAGTCTTAAATGGTGTTGATTGAAGGTAATTTGGCATTTTAATTGTAGAACAGCTGCCACACACTCTCGGCTAATTGCCATGTAGACATTCTCAATAGATCTCTCATAGACCATTAAGTGCCTCATTAAGATATATTATGCAGATTCCCATTAAACGTGATAAAAAGGAACCCTCCAAATGTTTTCTGATTTGTATTTTAATCTCAGGTCAATATAATTACGGTCATTGTCAGCAAATGCATCGCTAATAAATTAGGTGTTGCTTCTCCTTGTACCTATGAACACAACATAGCACAGACAATACCTATGACCACACACAATAATTCACTCCCCCTCCCCTCATGTATTGATGCTTTAATCTACAGTGGCAAGAAAAAGTATGTGAACCCTTTGGAATTACCTGGATTTCTGCATAAATTGGTCATAAAATTGGATCTAATCTTCATCTAAGTCACAACAATAGACAAACAGTGTGTTTAAACTAATAACACACGTTGTATTTTTCTTGTCTATATTGAATACACCATTTAAACATTCAGTGTAGGTTGGGAAAAGTATGTGAACCCCCGAGGCTAATGACTTCTTGAAAAGATAATTGGAGTCAGGAGTCAGCTAACCTGGAGTCCAATCAATGAGATGAGATTGGAGATGTGGGTTAGAGCTGCCTTGCCCTATAAAAGCAATCACAAAATTTGAGTTTGCTATTCACAAGAAGCATTGTCTGATGTGAACTGTGCCTCGAACAAAATAGATCTCAGAAGATCGAAGATTAAGAATGGTTGACTTGCTTAAAGCTAGAAAGGGTTACAAAAGTATCTCTAAAAGCCTTGATGTTCTTCAGTCCACGGTAAGGCAAATTGTCTAGAAATGGAGAACGTTCAGCACTGTTGCTACTCTTCCTTGGAGTGGCCATACTGCAAGAGCACAGTACAGAATGCTCAATGAGGTTAAGACGAATCCTAGAGTGTCAGCTAAAGACTTACAGAAATATCTGGAACATGCGAACATCTCTGTTGATGAGTCTACGAAACGTGAAACACTAATAAACAAGAATGGTGTTCATGGGAGGGCCCACGGAAGAAGCCACTGCTGTCCAAAGAAAACATTGCTGCACGTCTCAAGTTTGCAAAAGTGCACCGGGATGTTCCACAACGCTACTGGCAAAATATTCTGTGGACAGATTAAACTACAGTTGAGTTGTTTGGAAGGAACACAACACTGCATGGAGAAAAAAAGGCACAGCACACCAACATCAAAACCTCATCCCATCTGTAAAGTATGGTGAAGGGAGCATCATGGTTTGAGGCTGCTTTGCTGCCTCGGGGCCTGGACATCTTGCTATCATAGATGGAAAAATGATTTACCAAGTTCATCAAGACATTTTGCAGGGGAATGTAAGGCTATCTGTAAAGAGGAATGGTCCAAAATAACTCCTGACCATTGTGCAGGTCTGATCCGCAACTACGGAAAACATTTGGTTGAGGTTATTGCTGCCAAAGGAGGGTCAACCAGTTATTAAATCCAAGGGTTCACATACTTTTCCCACCCTGCACTGTGAAAATTTAAATGGTGTGTTCAATAAAGACATGAACAACGTATACTTATTTGTGTGTTTAAGCAGACGGTGTTTGTCTATTGTTGTGACCTAGATGATCAGATCAAATTATATGACATATTTATACAGAAATCCAGGTATTTCCAAAGGGTTCACATACTTTTTCTTGCCACTCTGTGAACATTTCCCGTAAAATGTAACTACAAACTGCAAAGGTTTCAAAGTTGTATGCTTTACTGTAGAATGTATAGTGGTTCCTTTCAAAGTTGCGTCATACTGCAGCACAGTTTGTGGTCTACCACAGAATTCTATGGCACGCTATTTAAGTGTCAGCTAGGGCTGGGTGATATGATGAGAGAAACTCAGCAAAAAAAGAAATGTCCTTTTACTGTCAACTGCGTTTATTTTCAGCAAACTTAACATGTGTAAATATTTGTATGAACATAAGATTCAACAATGGAGTAAGTTCCACAGACATGTGACTAACAAATGGACTAATGTGTCCCTGAACAAAGTGGGGGGGTCAAAATCAAAAGTTACAGTCAGTATCTGGTGTGGCCACCAGCTGAATTAATTACTGCTTTGCATCTCCTTGTCATGGACTGCACCAGATTTGCCAGTTCTTGCTGTGAGATGTTACCCTACTCTTCCACCAAGGCACCTGTAAGTTCCCAGACATTTCTGAGGGGAATGGCCCTAGCCCTCACCCTCGGATCCAACAGGTCCCAGACGTGCTCAACGGGATTGTACTCCGGGCTCTTCGCTGGCCATGGCAAAACACTGACATCCCTGTCTTGCAGGCAATCACGCACAGTATGGGTGGTGGCATTGTCATGCTGGAAGGTCATGTCAGGATGAGCCTGCAGGAAGGGTACCACATGATAGAGGAGGATGTCTTCCCTGTAACGCACAGCTTTGAGATTGCCTGCAATGACAACAAGCTCAGTCCGATGAGGCTGTGACACACTGCCCCCAGACCATGACGGACCCTCCACCCCAAAATTGATCCCGCTCCAGAGTACAGGCCTTGTTGTAAAGCTCATTCCTTCACGGTAAACACATATCCGACCATCACCCCTGGTGAGACACAACCGCGACCCATCAGTGAAGAGCACTTTTTTCCAGTCCTGTCTGGTCCAGCGATGGTTGGTTTGTGCCCATAGGCGACGTTGTTGCTGGTGATGTCTGGTGAGGACCTGCCTACAAGCCCTCAGTCCAGCCTCTCTCAGCCTATTGTGGATTGAGCACTGATGGAGGGATTGTGCGTTCCTGGTGTAACTCGGCAGTTGTTGTTGCCATCCTGTACCTGTCCCACAGGTGTGTTGTTCGGCTGTACCGATCCTGTGCAGGTGTTGTTACACGTGGTCTGCCACTGCGAGGACGATCAGCTGTCCTTCCTGTCTCCCCCAAGCGCTGTCTTAGACTTCTCACTGTATGGACATTGCAATTTATTTCCCTGGCCACATCTGCAGTCCTCATGCCTCTTTGCAGCATGCCTAAGGCACATTCACACAGATGAGCAGGGACCCTGGGCATCTTTCTTTTGGTATTTTTCAGAGTCAGTAGAAAGGCTTCTTCAGTGTCCTAAGTTTTCACAACTGTGACCTACATTGCCTACCGTCTGTAAGCTGTTAATGTGTTAACGACCGTTCCACAGGTGCATGTTCATTACTTGTTTATGGTTCATTGAACAAGCATGGGAAACAGTGTTTAAACCCTTTACAATGAAGATCTGTGAAGTGATTTGGATTTTTACGAAAAATATTTGAAAGACAGGGTCCTGAGAAAGGGATAATCTCCTAACTTTTAAAGGAAGAACCACTAACTACATTATACGTGGTTAAATACAATTTAAATGTTTGGGTTAAGCAACATTAAATATTAAAAAGACAAAGGGATAGTTGAGGATTTTGACACTGTCTACTTTCTGAGAGTCAGATTAACTCGTTCATACAATTTGTATCTGTGTCCAGTATGAAGGTAGTTTCCCGAGCCACTGCTAAATAGCCTTAGCCCAATGACTGGAAGTCTACAGGAGCAGTAGTCATTGCGCTAATGCTAGTTAGCAATTGCGCTGACGCTTGTTAGCAACTTCCTTCAAACTGCACACAGATACCTAAAGTTGTGAATACCGGTTTTATCTGACTATGAAGAAGTAGATAAATGACCTCATTGCCAAAATCCTAAACTATCCCTTTAAAAAAAACTGTATGCCCAAGTTCCAGTTTAGTGATTACAAATCCATGCCATATTTAAGTGATGAATCCTGAGAAGCTGGTGTTGGATATATTGGCACTGGTGTTGTTAGGCCTGCGACTAAGTCGTGGGCTGGCAAACCATGCCAATATATCCTCCAAACACTGGCTTCGAAGGCATTATCACTTTTATACAATGAGTTGCCAACATATTGACATATTTTCATGAAACATTGTATTTTGATTTCATTCATACTATTTCATCCTTCCACAAGATATAGTCAGGACACACATCTAAGGTTGCTACCCACACCGGCTGGTTGTTTGTTCTATCGGTTCGGTTAACAGACATTTATTTGGATACATCCATAACAATGAGCTAATCTGCGATTTTTGCCTGTCATAAAAGAATGTGCTCTCTTGTCAGGACACTGTTGTTCAGAAGATTTAGCCAACAACACAGCTAATACAATAACTTCAAACTGAAGATGGAAAGACTAGCTGCATTTTGTTTAGTTTGACCTGTTTTTTTGACCTGGCTGATAAGACTGGATTGCGCAGTGAGATGGAACAGAGTAAATAAGCATTTCAACAACATCGCTTTAGCCGGTGGTAACTTGTGGAATAGACACCAGCTGGAATGCAGTTTTAACCAATCAGCATCCAGGATTAGACCCACCCATTGTATAACATAACATCATTTGATAACCTCTTTGGTCAAAGAGTAATGCTGTAATATTACTGATTATTATTTTCATAGGAGTGTAGATGTCTGTAAATTGTGCATTTTAAATTACAGCTCCACATCAGACGATATGCTCTGAAATTGTGCAATCGTTTCTCCAGTGACATTCATCCAAGGGAATATTCCCACCTTTGCATACCAATTTGATCATTTGGAAATCCAGTCCTTTGCCCTGAGAGCATTATTAATGCCCCCTTGTTAAAGTGATTATTCAAATGATCTGCCATTAGGTGGAGTCATGTGCATTTAAGTCTCCATTCTGCTTGGGCTATTCCCAAGATGTAACTAACTTTTTTATATTGGACGTTTTCACAGTAAATTTATACCTACTGTGCTGTATTTTATTTTTCAGAATATAGCCTATTTTGTTGGACAGAGACTGTGAAGAGAGACAGGAAAGGGAGGAGGGAAGATGGTGTGCTAGAAGGGCATAGGCTGGATTTGAACCCACACCAGCACTGGCATATATGTGTGTTTCGAAGGCCGTGGCAGTAACCGTTACACCACCCCAGGCCACTAGTGTGCTGCACCTTTTTATATGCATTCTACCTCTTGTGCATCACGATGGAGAGGAATTTATATTACTGACAGCGTGTACCTTGTGTTATTGCTCTGTGGTCACTGCATTTGAGACCAGGTACCTCTAGATGAATCTGAACATCCATTCTGTGAACCTGGGCTGTGTACTCTGATTGTGGTCTGGGCCCTCAAACTGTTGCACATCACCCGAATTGATGAGATTTTCAACTGTTAGAAAGACCTTTCTGATTTCCATTGAATAGTGTGTTCTGTCATTTCAAAGCTAGGGAAAGACATCAGTGTGGGACTCATTACATTGA
The DNA here is from genome assembly GCF_034236695.1 of Oncorhynchus nerka. Lineage (NCBI taxonomy): Eukaryota > Metazoa > Chordata > Actinopteri > Salmoniformes > Salmonidae > Oncorhynchus > Oncorhynchus nerka. Next base: position 45,688,616 of record NC_088415.1, on the reverse strand, counting down.
AAAAGTAGGACGCATGAGTTTACTCGCCAATGTAAAACAGTGTGGTCAAATACTTAGTAGCATAGTTGTAGTTACGATCTGGTTACATTACCTACCTAACACAGTTCCGTTTTTGGGTTATTACATAGTTATTCACTTATTTCCGGATATCTTCTAAACTACCCACTCTGCACAATTTGTCAACGTCATATGGAGGACCTACTCTGTGCTACCGAGTTCATATGCTAGCACAATAGCTGGCTAAAGTTAGCCATTAGCCATGCAAGCATGTAATTACATTCCAGATCCAAGTGTTTGTGAGTTACAATCCACCAATCACGCGGAAGTGTGATGTAAACAAAGAGCAGGCTCTAGTGCTTTGTTGCCGTGGGTTAAAAATGAAATCGAAACTCATACCTGCTTGCTAATTGTGTAGTACCTCTTATGGTTCTTATTTTTGTTTTGTTAACATTTCGGCATGTTCTCTGTGAAGTAGTTGTCGTGTCTTTGGCTATGCCGGATTAAGTGAAATGACATGCTATTCTATAAAATAATTTCTCCGTAATTAATATCACCTGATTGAGCTAATCATGTAAATGTATTTAACTAGAGTCGGGCACCACAAAATAATATTTAGAGCTGTTATCTTCCGAATAAACTCTTAAAGACCTAGTAATATTTTACATCAATAGCAGTCAATATCAATCGTCACCTCTTCAGTCTCATCTGAAAGTTGTAAATTATTTTATCTGCACGAACCCTGGCTAAGAAGTTGAATCATCAATACAAAATTGGGTTTATTTATTTACTAAATACCTAGGTAATCACACAGGATTACACACACACACAATTAATCATAACTTGATTACAAATTACATAAAGGAAAACGTACCTAGCTGGTGGAACCGATATGACAGCTTGTTACACAAAGGAAAGGGCTGGGTTGAGTGAAAGAGCGGGAAGACTGAGGAACGAAGGGCGAAGCTGTGCTATCATAAATACAGTATCTTATGCATTCTAAATTACCTCTCATTTGGAAAAGGAAAATGCAATAAATATTTACTCTGAGCTGCGCTTCAGTAGGTTGGTGGTAGATGGAAGACCGTGTTGCCAAACCGAGTCCTCTGTCCTTTGAAGAATGTCTCTGGTGGTCAATTGGATAAGTTGTAGTAATGTCGTTGTGTGATAGACGGGATACTCTGTCTGTTCCTTCCTAACTCTTGTTTGCAGCAGCTGTTGCTAACTCAACGGCTAGGAGGTATCACTTCTGTAGTGAATAAGAGTTCAAAGTCCATACCATTCGCAACCAAAGCTCACGCTGATGTTGGCTTCGTTCTGTAGTTATTCTGACATAGGACCGTCGTCCTACCTCCCCGGAACAGGAAGTTCTGTTGTCGTGAAGGGCTTATATAGGAAGAGAGAGGAGGGCGTGTTTGAAAAGTTTTATAGCCCTTGTCCCTTCACAGGGCAGGGCCACTGATTGAGGAGCCCTTTCTTATGAAAACCCAAATGTCAAATTTTAGAAGCTAAAATCACATTTCATCCCATCACAAATCGAATCAAATTTTATTTGTCACATACACATGGTTAGCAGATGTTAATGCGAGTGTAGCGAAATGCTTGTGCTTCTAGTTCCGATAATGCAGTAATAACCAACAAGTAATCTAACTAACAATTCCAAAACTACTGTCTTATACACACAAGTGTAGGGGGATAAAGATATATGAATGAGTGATGGTACAGAGCGGCATAGGCAAGATACAGTAGATGGTATCGAGTACAGTTTCTACATATGAGATGAGTATGTAAACAAAGTGGCATAGTTAGTGGCTAGTGATACATGTATTACATAAAGATGCAGTAGATATAGAGTACAGTATATACGTATACATATGAGATGAATAATGTAGGGTACGTAAACATTATATTAGGTAGCATTGTTTAAAGTGGCTAGTGATATTTTACATATCCCATCAATTCCCATTATTAAAGTGGCTGGAGTTGAGTCAGTGTGTTGGCAGCGGCCACTCAATGTTAGTGGTGGCTGTTTAACAGTCTGATGGCCTTGAGATAGAAGCTGTTTTTTAGTCTCTCTGTGCTTTGAAGCACCTGTACTGACCTCGCCTTCTGGATGATAGCGGGGTGAACAGGCAGTGGCTCGGGTGGTTGTTGTCCTTGATGATCTTTATGGCCTTCCTGTAACATCGGGTGGTGTAGGTGTCCTGGAGGGCAGGTAGTTTGCCCCCGGTGATGCGTTGTGCAGACCTCACTACCCTCTGAAGAGCCTTACGGTTGTGGGCGGAGCAGTTGCCGTACCAGGCGGTGATACAGCCCGTCAGGATGCTCTCGATTGTGCATCTGTAGAAGTTTGTAAGTGCTTTTGGTGACAAGCTGAATTTCTTCAGCCTCCTGAGGTTGAAGAGGTGCTGTTGCGCCTTCTTCACGATGCTGTCTGTGTGGGTGGACCAATTCAGTTTGTCTGTGATGTGTATGCCGAGGAACTTAACTTGCTACCCTCTCCACTACTGTTCCATCGATGTGGATAGGGGGGTGTTCCCTCTGCTGTTTCCTGAAGTCCACTATCATCTCCTTAGTTTTGTTGACGTTGAGTGTGAGGTTATTTTCCTGACACCACACTCCGAGGGCCCTCAACCTCCTCCCTGTAGGCAGTCTCGTCGTTGTTGGTAATCAAGCCTACCACTGTTGTGTCGTCCGCAAACTTGATGATTAAGTTGGAGGCGTGCGTGGCCACGCAGTCGTGGGTGAACAGGGAGTACAGGAGAGGGCTCAGAACGCACCCTTGTGGGGCCCCAGTGTTGAGGATCAGCGGGGTGGAGATGTTGTTGCCTACCCTCACCACCTGGGGGCGGCCCGTCAGGAATTCCAGTACCCAGTTGCACAGGGCGGGGTCGAGACCCGGGGTCTCGAGCTTGATGACGAGCTTGGAGGGTACTATGGTGTTAAATGCCGAGCTGTAGTCGATGTGAACAGCATTCTCGCATAGGTATTCCTCTTGTCCAGATGGGTTAGGGCAGTGTGCAGTGTGGTTGAGATTGCATCGTCTGTGGATCTATTTGGGCGGTAAGCAAATTGGAGTGGGTCTAGGGTGTCAGGTAGGGTGGAGGTGATATGGTCCTTGACTAGTCTCTCGAAGCACTTCATGATGACTGAAGTGAGTGCTACGGGGCGGTAGTCGTTTAGCTCTTGAAGCATGTGGGAACAGCAGACTGGGATAGGGATTGATTGAATATGTCCGTAAACACACCAGCCAGCTGGTCTGCACATACTCTGAGGGCGCGGCTGGGGATGCCGTCTGGGCCTGGAGCCTTGCGAGGGTTAACACGTTTAAATGTTTTACTCACCTCGGCTGCAGTGAAGGAGAGGCCACATGTTTTGGTTGCAGGCCGTGTCAGTGGCACTGTATTGTCCTCAAAGCGGGCAAAAAAGTTATTTAGTCTGCCTGGGAGCAAGACATCCTGGTCCGTGACGGGGCTGGTTTTCTTTTTGTAATCCGTGATTGACTGTAGACCCTGCCACATACCTCTTGTGTCTGAGCCGTTGAATTGAGATTCTACTTAGTCTCTATACTGACGCTTAGCTTGTTTGATTGCCTTGCGGAGGGAATGGCTACACTGTTTGTATTCGGTCATGTTTCCGGTCACCTTGCCTTGATTAAAAGCAGTGGTTCGCGCTTTCAGTTTCACGCGAATGCTGCCATCAATCCACGGTTCCTGGTTTGGGAATGTTTTAATCGTTGCCATGGGAACGACATCTTCAACACACGTTCTAATGAACTCGCACACCGAATCAGCGTATTCGTCAATGTTGTTGTCTGACACAATACGAAACATATCCCAGTCCACGTGATGGAAGCAGTCTTGGAGTGTGGAATCAGATTGGTCGGACCAGCGTTGGACAGACCTCAGTGTGGGAGCTTCTTGTTTTAGTTTCTTTCTTGTAGGCAGGGATCAACAAAATGGAGTCGTGGTCAGCTTTTCCGAAAGGAGGGCGGGGCAGGGCCTTATATGCGTCGCGGAAGTTAGAATAGCAATGATCCAAGGTTTTGTCAGCCCTGGTTGCGCAATCGATATGCTGATACAATTTAGGGAGTCTTGTTTTCAGATTAGCCTTGTTAAATCCCCAGCTACAATGAATGCAGCCTCAGGATGTATGGATTCCAGTTTGCAAAGAGTCAAATAAAGTTCGTTCAGAGCCATCGATGTGTCTGCTTGGGGGGGAATATATACGGCTGTGATTATAATCGAAGAGAATTCCCTTGGTAGATAATGCGGTCGACATTTGATTGTGAGGAATTCTAAATCAGGTGAACAGAAGGACTTGAGTTCCTGTATATCGTTGTGGCCACACCACGTCTCGTTAGCCATAAGGCATACGCCCCGGCCCCTCTTACCAGAAATATGTTTGTTTCTGTCGGCGTGATGCGTGGAGAAACCAGCTGGCTGCACCGACTCCGATAGTCTCTCCAGTTAGCCATGTTTCCGTGAAGCAAAGAACGTTACAGTCTGATGTCCCTCTGGAATGCTACCCGTGCTCGGATTTCATCAACCTTGTTGTCAAAAGGCTGGACATTGGCGAGAAGTATACTGGGGAGTGGTGCGCTATGTGCCCGTCTCCGGAGTCTGACCAGAAGACCGCTTCGTTTCCCTCTTTTACGAAGTCGTTTTTTTGGGTCGCCGGCTGGGATCCATTCCGTTGTCCTGGGTGAAAGGCAGAACGCAGGATCCGCTTCGCGAAAGTCATATTCTTGGTCGTACTGATGGTGAGTTGACGCTGCTCTTATATTCAGTAGATCTTCTCGACTGTATGTAATGAAACCTAAGATGACCTGGGGTACTAATGTAAGAAATAACACATTAAAAAAAAAACACAAATAATTTCATATTCAAACATTTAAATTGAACAACAATTCCATGTGAATCCGATAACTCGATGTGTAGACTTCCACTGTAGAGTTTGTCATCTTATCATTGATAATGTCTCAGATGACAACCGAACTGACATCATATTCATTAAGTACCACCGCCTATGTTCCATTGGTCAGATTTCCAGAATATAGTTCATTTCCCCCCACATTCCCAGAATCTCTGTTAACCAAGGGTTTTGCAAATGTAACCTCAGTAGGGTAGAGAGAGGAAAAGGGGGGAAGAGGTATTTATGACTGTCATAAACCTAGCTGACTGACATCTGGAATCTATCTATTTTGGATTTTGACCTGGTGAAGCGCCCGCCTCCCCCTTGCTTTGGTAGCTAACTCAGCTGCCACTCTTTTAAATGTTTTACCATTGATAGACCCCAACCATCAATCTGTAAGTCTCTGCTCTCTCCTTTGCTTATAATCTGCGGTTATGTTTCGGTTGTGTTCTAGCTGGTCTTCAGTAGTTGGGCTCCAGCTTTCCGAGAGTAACTGTGGAGCTTGGCTGGCTAGGCTAATAGCTAGTTGACTAAATAGCTAACGTTAGCTGGCTGGCTAGCTTGCTGGCTTAGATAACATTCTTTCATAACTGGTGAGGTGGTGTAATGTATTTGGAAAACATTGGTTTACTGATGATAGCAACTGGGGTGGCAGGGTAGCCTAGTGGTTAGAGCGTTGGACTAGTAACCGGAAGGTTGCAAGTTCAAATCCCCGAGCTGACAAGGTACAAATCTGTCGTTCTGCCCCTGAACAGGCAGTTAACCCACTGTTCCTAAGCCGTCATTGAAAATAAGAATTTGTTCTTAACTGACTTGCCTAGTTAACTTCTTGCGTCGAGCAATCCCGTATCCGGGAGCGTAATCATAGCCTCAAGCTCATTACCATAACGCAACGTTAACTATTCATGAAAATCGCAAATTAAATTAAATAAACATATTGGCTCACAAGCTTAGCCTTTTGTTAACAACACTGTCATCTCAGATTTTCAAAATATGCTTTTCAACCATAGCTACACAAGCATTTGTGTAAGAGTATTGATAGCTAGCATAGCATTAAGCCTAGCATTCAGCAGGCAACATTTTCACAAAAACAAGAAAAGCATTCAAATAAAATCATTTACCTTTGAAGAACTTCGGATGTTTTCAATGAGGAGATAGCAAATGTTCAGTTTTTCCAAAAAGATTATTTGTGTAGGAGAAATCGCTCCGTTTTGTTAATCACGTTTGGCTAAGAAAAAATCCAGAAAATTCAGTCATTACAACGCCGAACCTTTTTCCAAATTAACTCCATAATATCGACAAACATTGCAAACGTTGTTTAGAATCAATCCTCAAGGTGTTTTTCACATATCTATTCGATAAGTCATTCGTGGCAGTTGGGTTTCTCCTCTGAAGCAAATGGGAAAATACACGCAGCTGGAGATTATGCAATAATTGCAACGGAGAACACCAAGCAAGCACCTGGTAAATGTAGTCTCTTATTGTCAATCTTCCAATGAAGATTGACAATAATGCCTACAAATACGTCACAATGCTGCAGACACCTTGGGGAAACGACAGAAAGTGTAGGCTCATTCCTTGCGCATTCACAGCCATATAAGGAGACATTGGAACACAGCGCATTCAAAATCAGGGGCATTTCCTGTTTGAAATGTCATCTTGGTTTTGCCTGTAGCATCAGTTCTGTGGCACTCACAGATAATATCTTTGCAGTTTTGGAAACGTCAGTGTTTTCTTTCCAAAGCTGTCAATTATATGCATAGTCGAGCATTTTTCGTGACAAAATATCTTGTTTAAAACGGGAACGTTTTTTTATCCAAAAATTAAGAGCGTCCCCTATATCAAAGAAGTTAAATAAAGGTACAAAAAAACAAAAAAAAAACTGGCTGACTCAATAAATCAACTTGCAAGGTTTCTAGCCAACTAGCCTGCTAATGTTATCCCTACTGGCTGGCTAACGTTAAAATATGTGCTTGTAAATTGGCTGAAAATGTAAATTAAATTTGAAAAGAAACCAGTGCAAACGATTTGGTTTAATTTGAAGTTATACATTTGGAGTTTACATTATAGGGAATAGGCTGGCTTGCCGGGTCCTCCAAATTGCATCACACCCCGGAAAACAAATGTTCCAACATGACTTCAGCATTCTTTGAAATTCTGGTCATTTTATTTAACTTGGAACAGTTTAAGTGAGGTGTAACTTTGCATTGGGACTTTTGATGTGTGTACTAATGCAAATCCATATGCCTCATGTCATTTTACGTTTATGCTACCTACATTTTAAGTGTCTCAATATAGAACTGGTTTGGCAGAACTGAACTGACATTTACAAACTTCTTATTGCTGCCAACTATCTAAGTGAGAAGAACACAAAGCTCCACTTCGGAACATTGTGTAAAACATTGGGTTGACACAGTAGTGTATTGCATTGTACTGGTTGTCTTTTTAATGAGTAACAATTGTCAGCCTATTTGCATGTGAAACAATGTTATTATAAATAACCATCAAAAAGCTGTGATACTTCTAAAACATGTAAATTTCTCCCCATTTTAAAGTGCAACAAAACCAAAGCCGTTCCTTCAAGTGAATGCCTCTAGGTTTTGGGGGTTGTTCCATTATTAATGCTATTCAGAAGCCAAACTTTTAGGTTGGGCGCTTTAATCTATTTTTGCTGTAAATCGATGCATTTTTAAAGAGGAAAACTGAACATGGGTGGATGTGGGAATGCAGTTGATTTCTCAGTGATTCAGTGCTGTATTCTTTACTGTGCTGAGCCCGAGTTCACAAACAGCCTCCTTCCCTCTCCTGGGACCTCTCGTAGGGGGAGTGTGCCCAAATGCTGCACTCACATATTTTATTTATGGAAAAATACACCTTTTTTTAAAAACTTTGCTGTTCTCAGGATTTTTTCGGGTTGTTGATGGGTTGCAACCTCTTCTCTCCTGTAAGCTGTTTTTAGGTGTATCTGTGTAGGCTAGATATTTCATTCTAAGTTCTCGAGGGCCACAGTGTGTTGGCAGTTCATTGGCTATTGGTTGAGATCTGAAAAGCAGTGCTGGGGTGAATCATTTCAATTTCTCCTGTTGATTTGGGATGTGAATTGATTTCATGAATAATTTTTATTTGATTTTCTCTGAAATGAAATTTTATTTCACTTGTTTAATGAATTTGAAATGATTAAATCAGCATGGATTCAACCATAATCTCAGAACCCCAAAACCAAATCTTGCACTAAATAAATACATTTCCAGTCGGCCCTGCTGAACTCCGTAGCCTACTTATGGCCCCATCCTTCCATGGGATGTTTATTCCAAACCATGCAGAAATTGTCCATTGGTCAATGTAAGATTCAAATTGAGTTAATGGCGCATGCATCTCAAGTCAGGATTTCACCCAAAGTGGACACCTACATTTACATTTGTCATTTAATAGACGCTCTTATCGAATTAGCGACTTACAGTAGAGTGCATACATTTGAATTTTTTTGTAACTAGTGAAGTATCAAACAGTAGTTAGTCAAGAGGCTTAACTCAATTTTATTGAAAGATGAGCAAGAACCTTCAAATGAAGACATCGGCTTTGGCATCGAGGTGGAAAGTAATTACAATGTTGGCTTTGGCTTTTTGGACCCTTTTCTCCCTCTTTTCAATGCCCATTACTCCCAGACATGACAGTTCGACACGCCGACAGGCTCCTTTTGAGACATTAGGTTACCCACACAACGCAGTCCTCCCCAGGAAACCCCCTCAGCTCGTCAAAGTCTGGGAGGAGGGTGTATTTTGTCATAACTTCCAATAATTTTTCTTCTGAAGATATTTGGATTCCTCCTTACTCTTGCCCTCCACTCCATTAAAATGCAGAAGTGTAAAGCCTGGCGATCAGTGGGTGGCTGTTAGCAATCCATTCAGCAGAGGGCGTGCATCCCAGCCACCCAAGTCTAATCGGTGAATACATTCAATCACACAGTGACCCAAACTCTTTTTTTAAGGGACTATGTGCCCAGTTATGAAAGCCTCATACCCTTTTCACATGGGTGTGCAACTTTAAGGGGCTTTTTGAACAACGTTCAAATTGAGGTTTTCAGTTTCAATCAAAATCTTTGCTCATATTTTATTGGTCATGTTTTTTAAATGTAGGCTATTAGTTGCTAATAAATGTAAAACTGCTCTATTGCTCACTATTCTCTCTCTTGAAGGTACTCCCTCTTCCCTCCCTTATGGCAGGTGTGATTTTAGCTACATTTTGGGGGGGGGGGGGTAGAGAATAGCATATTTCAGAATTTATCTAAAGTTGTTCACCAATATATGCACAACTTGTATTCAGTTTCAGGACATTTTTTAAATAATGAGCATCACGATAATAAAGATTTATAGGAAACAATGCAATTACCAAACTCCTGCTAATCTAATCCTCTTTGGGATCCCCTTTCTCTGCCCTGAGTGTTATAATTCTACTTAGTGTCATGCATAGGCAGTGGCTGCTAGACTGGCAATAATTCGTTTATTTTCAAGGAACATAAGTTAAAGCATGGTCTTAAGATGTAAATCCTGGGATTATATTGGTGTCGTTGCTGTGACGAGGGCTGGGCAATATATCGAATTAGATCAATTAGAATGAATGTTTTGCGCGGTATTCCAAATGTATGTATTGCAAGAAATCAAGCTTTTTGTTCATTCTTATGAGCGTTTTGTCCCCTTGTTTTCATGTCGTATTTTTGGTCTCGTCTCCTTCACTCCTCTGTGCTGTGTGCAGCTTCCCATTTTACACCACGATCTGTATATAATGACGAGATGCACTTCTCCGCCCTAACAATGGGAGATGTACAAATGGCAGGAAGGCAAGCGATAAGCTTGGGTCCAAAATAAGCCCATAGAAAAGCAATGGCCTTATTTTAGCCAAACACTGTTATACTAGCTGCCTAGTCCGTGTTTTGTAAATGTGCAATAAGCATAAACACAATTTTATATAAGGAATTGGCATTCTGAGAAGAAAGGTAAGCCACTTTATTTCAATATCTGAACAAGTGGACTGGCTAACATGCTTTTCAAACAGTTGGAGACAAGTGTGTGTTCGTAACAATTCAACTCTTCAACCTTCGTCGCCAGCAAATAGATCCAAGTTGGCTAAACTTGAAATCACGGCCGGCCTGCTCATTAGGCAGGATTAGGAGGCCCCCTATGGCGGCAGATTGACGAGGGCGGCATTTTCTGAGCTAGACGGACCAAGACGCACTTCCAACAACACATAAAATCTAACATAATTTTGCCCAAAAACAATTACAATTTCTGTCAACCTGTGTCATTGGCTTTTTAGGTGAGTGCTGATGCCACCCTATGATAAGCAGTGCCCACTTTGTCAAAGGCAGGACTCAATATTTATCTTGTCCATTCCCAGCACGCCTCTAGGGTGCTGTTGGAGAGACGCGGCGCTCCACGTTCCATCCTAAAAATGATTGCATATCGTAGAAAATGTATGCTTCCTTCTTTGTAGCCTACAGGCTGGAGATACAATATATGACAAACTTTTTACATCATGAAGGTTTTTCTGATCAAATAGCCTAACCTAGATGGCAACCAATCAAAAAAAAAGTGCTGACATGTTAACAAACATACGCTACCGTTCAAAAGTTTTAGGATACCCATTCATTCAAGGTTTATTTTTAATGTTTATTTTTTACTATTTTCTACATTGTAGAATAATAGTGAAGACATCAACACTATGAAATAACATATGGAATCATGTAGTAACCAAAAGTGTTAAACCAATCAGAATATATTTGAGATTCTTCAAGTAGCCACCCTTTGTCTTGACAGCTTTGCACACTCCATATCGCTCCTTCTTGGTCAAATAGCCATTAAACAGCCTGGAGGTGTGTTGGGTTATTGTACCTGTTGAAAAACAAATGATAGTCCCACTAAGCCCAAACCAGATGGGATGGCGTATTGCTGCAGAATGCTGTGGTAGCCATGCTGGTTTAGTGTGCCTTGAATTTGAAATAAATCACTGACAGTGTCACCAGCAAAGCACCCCCACACCATCACACCCCCTCCTCCATGCTTCACAGTGGGAACCACCCATTTGGAGATCATCCGGTCACCTACAGCATCTCACAAAGACACGGCAGTTGGAACCAAAAATCTCACATTTTGGACTCATCAGAACAAAGGACAGATTTCCATCGGTCTAATGTTCATTGATCGTGTTTCTTGGCCCAAGCCAGTCCCTTCTTATTGGTGTCCTTTAGTAGTGGTTTCTTTGCAGGAATTTGACCTTGAAGGCCTGATTCACACAGTCTCATCTGAACAGCTGATGTTGAGATGTCTGTTACTTGAACTCTGAAGCATTTATTTGGGCTACAATTTCTGAGGTGCAGTTAACTCAAATTAACATATCCTCTGCAGCAGAAGTAACTCTGGGGCTTCCTTTACTGTGGTGGTCCTCATGAAAGCCAGTTTCATCATAGCGCTTCATGCTTTTTGCGACTGCACTTAAAGAAACGTTCAAAGTTCTTGAAATTTCCCAGATTGACAGACCTTCATGTCTTAAAGTGATGGACTGTTTCTCTTTGCTTATTTGAGCTGTTCTTGCCATAATATGGACTTGGTCTTTCACCAAATAGGGCTATCTTCTGTATACCACCCCTACCTTGTCGCAAAACAACTGATTGGTTCAAATGCATTAAGAAGGAAAGAAATTCCACAAATTAACTTTTAAGAAGGCAATTGAAATGCATTCCAGGTGACTACCTCATGAAGCTGGTTGAGAGAATACCACAAGTGTGCAAAGCTGTCAATGCAAAGGGTGGCTACTTTGAAGAATCTCAAATATATATTTTGGTTTGTTTAACACTTCATTTTTTTCTGGATTCTTGCAGTCTCATTGAATATCTTGATCGCTTTTCTAGCCTCTCTGGATTCAAACCTAAATTATGACAAGTGTACCATATTACTTATCGGATCGTTAGTGTTTACACTACCGTGTAGTTTTCCAATAAAATGGGTGGATGGTGAAGTAGACATACTTGGTATTCACATCTCAAAAAATATAAATGAACTTACAACAATTAATTTCTGATAGGCTACTCAGCAAGGAAGAAGCCACTGCTGCAAAACCGCCATAAAAAAAAAAGCCAGACTGTTTGCAACTGCACATGGGGACAAAGATCGTACTTTTTGGAGAAATGTCCTCTGGTCTGATGAAACACAAATAGAACTGTTTGGCCATAATGACAATTATGTTTGGAGGAAAAAGGGGAGGCTTGCAAGCAGAAGAACACCATCCCAACCGTGAAGCACGTGGGTGGCAGCATCATGTTGTAGGGGTGCTTTGCTGCAGGAGGGACTGGTGTACTTCCCAAAATAGATGGCATCGTGAGGATGGATATTTGTGGATATATTGAAGCAACATCTCAAGAGATCAGTCAGGAAGTTAAAGCTTGGTCTCAGATGGGTCTTCCAATTGGACAAGTACCACAACCATACTTCCAAAGTTGTGACAAAATGGCGTAAGGACAACAAAGTCGAGGTATTAGAGTGGCCATCATGAAGCCCTGATCTCAATCACATAGAAAATTTGTGGGCAGAACTGAAAAAGCGTGTGCGTGCAAGGAGGCCTACAAACCAGCTCCGTCAGGAGGAATAGGCCAAAATTCACCCAACTTATTGTGGGAAGCTTGTGGAAGGCTACCTGAGATGTTTGACCCAAGTTAAACAATTTAAAGGCAATGCTACCAAATACTAATTGAGTGCATGTTAACTACTGACCCACTGGGAATGTGATGAAAGAAATAAGCTGAAATAAATCACTCTACTATTTTTCTGACATTTCACTTTCTTAAAATAAAGTGGTGATCCTAACTGACCTAAAACGGGACTTTTACTGGATTAAATGTCAGGAATTGTGAGAGATGGAGTTTAAAAAGTATTTGGCTAAGGTGTATGTAAACCTCTGACTTTAACTGTGGGTCTGAATACTTATTTAATATTTCAATTATTATTTTTAATGAATTAGCCAAAACTTATTAACCTGTTTTTGCTTTGTCATTGATATTGTGTGTAGATTGATGAAGGGGGAAAAAACAATTTCATAAATTTTAGAATAAGGCTGTAACTTAACAATGTTGAAAAAGTCAAGGGTCTGAACTTTCCAAATGCACTATGTGTATAATTGAATGTATAGACAATATAGAATATGTAGTATATCTGAAGAATAGTATATGTGACCAGTGTTCCCTGACTATGTAGGGCAGCAGCCTCTAAGGTGCATGGTAGAGTAACTGGGTGGTAGGTGGCTAGTGACTAATGTTCAGGGCAGGGTACTGGGTAGAGGCTGGCTAGTGGTGACTATTTAACATGCTGTTGATGGCCTTGAGGTAGAAGCTGTTTTTCAGTCTTTCGGTCCCAGCTCTGATGCACCTGTACTGACCTTCCCTTCTGGATGGTAGCGTGGTGATCAGGCTGTGGCTCGGGTGGCTGAGGTCCTTGATATTATTCTTGGCCTTCTTGTGACACAGAGTGCTGTAGATGTCCTGGAGGGCAGGCAGTGTGCCCCCGGTGATGTGTTGGGCTAACAGCACCAACTGCTTCCTCATCACGTTTTAATTTACCACTCTTAATGAATGTATTTGTGGACTTGGCACAAGCCCTTTCTATCCAAGGTCTCCGGGTTCCTACTAGTCTTGCACTATTGTCTGTAATTCCTGTGTCAAGTCACACTCTTGACAGGCAATTATTCTATGGATGGCTGTGGTTCAAGGTGTGGTTGCATTCAGAGATTTGATTTTGGCGCTTGCTTCATCATGGCTGAGCTGTGGTTACAGAAGCTAAATACCTCTGATGGTATTAACACGTAAGCACAAATCAGACAGGCTCTGAACCCTGTGTACCAATCAAACCTGTGGTAAGGACCTCAGTGCTTCTCAAAAGCTAGCCTATTTAGCTGTTTTACTCAGCAAAGCACAGTAAGGCTTGCCTCTGCAGACTTGAAAGAAAACAAAAGAGCATGATTTGTAATGGCACACTCGCTTCAGATACAATAGGGGAGCGCTCCCAGATATATGGGTTAGGCCAGCCACTGTGGAACTGGTTGACTGGGTAATCACCGTCTTTTTGCCCCCCCCCCCCCTTTCCCCAGCAGCAGTGCTATGACCCCTTCTCTGTTGTAACGTATTACTCATCCTAGCACCTCCACTACTCTAACGCTATGCCACCACAACATTCAAGCCCACACTCTCAACTGCAACAACAACCGCAGCAGCACAGCAGATCGGGGCTTGTGGCTGCTTGATTTGCAGCTAAAGCCTACTCTTAATGAGGGAAAAATAAGGACTTGTGTAAAAGCTCACCTGGCATTTTCCCTCTTCCCTTTTTGTTTTGCCATGCATGTTGGACTAGATGAACGTGTTAAACATTTGAGTATTTTTCAACTGAAAAATAAACTGGTTTGCGGGCGGAGTATTATCTTTGTTTTCTCCTCTTGTATGTTGCTCTCCAGGGGGATCCGCAGAGACAGAGTTTTGTATTTCTGGTAGATCGGCTCGTTGAAGTTTCAGGAGACGATAGTGTGTGTGATTGCGTGGGCTGGTGTGTGTTTCTGTTTTAAGGACATTTGAAGGTTGTTTTAATTACTCAAAGATGTGCAGGTATCCTTTGGAGACTTGGCTCTACTACTGACCAGGTTTAGTCAGGAAATTGTCTATACAGGGTTCAAGCAGGACTTTGGTCCACACTCTCGCAGTCTCGCACTCTCTCTCTATCAACTCCATTCAAATTGCATCCAAAATAGATAATATTGTTCTAGATTGATACTGTATATACAGTTGAAGTTTAGATACACTTAGGTTGGAGTCATTAACTTTTTCAGCCACTCCACACATTTCTTCTTAACAAACTATAGTTTTGGCAAGTCGGTTAGGACATCTACTTTGTGCATGACACAAGTAATTTTTCCAACAATTGTTCAGACAGATTATTTCACTGTATCACAATTCCAGTGGGTCAGAAGTTTACATACACTAACTTGACTTTACCTTCAACCGCTTGGAAAATTCCAGAAAATCATAGGCTAATTGACATTTCAGTCAATTGGAGGTGTACCTGTGGATGTATTTCAAGGCCTACCTTCAAACTCGGTGCCTCTTCGCTTGACATCATGGGAACATCTAAAGAAATCAGCCAAGACCTCAGGGAAAAGTCTGGTTCATCCTTTGGAGCAATTTCCAAATGCCTGAAGGTATCACGTTTATCTGTACAAACAATAGTCTGCATGTATAAACACCATGGGACAATGCAGCCGTCATACTGCTCAAGAATGAGACACGTT
This sequence comes from Oncorhynchus nerka, assembly GCF_034236695.1. Lineage (NCBI taxonomy): Eukaryota > Metazoa > Chordata > Actinopteri > Salmoniformes > Salmonidae > Oncorhynchus > Oncorhynchus nerka. The sequence goes on along the minus strand of NC_088415.1, from coordinate 45,673,385 downwards.
CTGTCTCCTAGAGATGAACGTACTTTGGTGTGAAAAGTGCAATTCAATCCCAGAACAACAGCAAAGGACCTTGTGAAGATGCTGGAGAAAACCTGTACAAAAGTATCTATATCCACAGTAAAACGAGTCCTATATCGACATAAACTGGAAGGCCGCTCAGCAAGTTAGAAGCCACTGCTCCAAAACCGCCAATAGAAAGCCAGACTACGTTTTGCACCTGCACATGGGGACAAAGATCGTACTTTTTGGAGAAATGTCCTCTGGTCATTTGAAACAGAAGTAGAACTGTTTGGTCATAATGACCATCGTTATGTTTGGAGGAAAAAGGGGGAGGCTTGCAAGCCGAAGAACACCATCCCAACCGGGAAGCACAGGGGTGGCAGCATCATGTTGTGGGGGTGCTTTGCTGCAGGAGGGACTGGTGCACTTCCCAAAATAGATGGCATCATGAGGATGGAAATGTATATGGATATATTGAAGCAATATCTCAAGACATCAGTCAGGAGGTTAAAGCTTGGTCGCAAATGGGTCTTCCGAATGGACAATGACCCCAAGCATACTTCCGAAGCTGTGGCAAAATGTCTTAAGGAGAACAAAGTCAAGCTATTGGAGTGGCCATCATGAAGCCCTGACCTCAATCCTATAAAAAATGTGTGGGCAGAACTGAAAAAGCTTACAAACCTGACTCAGTTACACCAGCTCTGTCAGGTGGAATGGGCCAAAATTCATCCAACTTATTGTGGGAAGCTTTTGGAAGGCTACCTGAAATGTTTGACCCAAGTTAAACAATTTTAAAGGCAATGCTACCAAATACTAATTGAGGGTATGTAAACTTCTGACCCACCGGGAATGTGATCGTTCTCAACTATTATTCTGACATGTCAAATTCTTAATATAAAATGGTGATCCTAAGGCAGGTAATTTTTTACAGGAATTGTGAAAACTGAGTTTAAATGTATTTGACTAAGGTGTACGTAAACTTCCGACTTCAACTGTAGATGTCCTAACCTACTTTTTTCAGGTAATACATTCAAGCCTATTTTTTTGCTAATTTTGTGTTATGCATAATAAGCTTAACTTATCCTCGGTCTCTCGCGCAATACGCAAGCACCTGTGCTCCGCTGGCCTCCTCAAATGCTCCTTAGCTCTTGGTCCCATGCAGTAACATCTTGACTAGAATAGCTTGCTGGACATTTCTTTTGTTGCATTTCCTACACCAATGGACTACTTGAAGAGGGACGCAAGCTTTTGGGGGGTAGGCTGTAGCAGTTATTTATTCAGACCCATAACCATTCAATCAATCTTCGTAAAGAAAAGAAAGCCTTCTGCATATAATTCCAGTCACATATTATTCAAGGATGTCATTAGAATGATGAAAATAGCCTATCCTTCCTCGCTTTCAACAGTTTAAGATTAGTGGAAAAATGTCAGCCTACTAATTATACAATTATGCCCCATTTATATTTTATTATCCAAATCACTAGCCTATACTTGTGACTTTGTAGGCTGCATCTGCTGCACCAGAATCACTTTCTCTTCTGCTTTATCATGGTTTAAATGATGTGCGTAATTCCAGTCCATATAATTCAATAGGCTACACTCAAACAGATGAACCTGCTGGAGCTAGTTTTATTTATTTGCCCAAGATACCATATGGCCAGCAACATCTATGGGATTTTCATGTTTTTCTGTCGTACATAATGGGCAGTAGCCTATCATATATGTATTGGATAAGGGCACAATCATTTGGGCACGGGCTCATAAAATGTATTTAATAAATGGCTCATCAGGCTCCGGTAGCATCAGGTCTGAATTTATGCTGATCAAAGCTCTTTATCAAATGCAGACAGTTTCGTCAGGAAATACGGGGTACCAGGGAGAAAAGTCATTTATTCTCGGGATGGAACATTTCTAAAATACCGGGGGAAATATTCAATCCTATTCTGTCCTTCCGGGTTCCGCTGAAGAATTGGAATTGCTCCCGAGCTGTTCCCCCATTTTGGCAGTCAGTTGTGAAAACAATTCCCAAGCTTTTAGTCACTCCAGATTAAGTTGCCATTTCTACTTGGTTGGATGGCGAATGATCGAGGGAAGCTGGATAGACAGAACTCTGAGGAATAGTTTTGCTGTTGTGGTGGGTGGCTTTGTGATATTGCGAAGGCATTTATTTATGAGTCTCTGAGTGTTGTCAGCCAGGACTTGACAAACTCACCTTCTTGCTTTCTGTTTTACAGCATTGGATCCTGAATGAACATGTACCATAGCACTACTCTATCTTTGGATACAGTACATTCCACAGATGCGTGAGCCAGAGGAGAGATGGCAAGAAACGAAAAGAGTAAGAATTTTGTTAATATGTTTGCAGTCTTTACAATTGACCATACTTTTTTTTTTTTTTATAGGTTTGAGTGAAGTTCAGACTTAGAGGAAACAGTTGCTAGGCTGTATAAAATATATTTTTTAAAGCTGTGATATGTAACTTTTTGGGCGACCCAACCAAATATACATATAATTGTTACTTATAGATCTGTCATTCTAATTGAAAGCAAATCTAAAAAGAAAGGTAGATCTGTTCAATGTGTGCTATTTCTATGCTTCCTGTTAAGTTTCGTATACTTTCGGTTTTCTACACCAGCTTCAAACACAATGTTTTAGATGGTACAATGATTCTCTACACCAGGTATTACCAAACTGGGGTACGCACAATGCCGCTGGGTGTACGGCAAAAAAATGTCTTCACATTTTCAAACAGTCCATTTAGATTTTTCAATGGGGCTATATATTTGGGTGAAGTTTCTTTCTCGCCTGACTAGCCTCGTTTCACTGCCATAAACTCTCGCATGAATTCCACCAATGTAGCCAAACGTAGCTGCTGTTCATTCCGTTTGCTTGAAAATTGATTTATGGTTAAAAAAAGTAAGGCCCGAGTCCATAGACACATACCAGCTCTACTGGTAGTACTGCTACTACCAGCACTACTACACCTGCACCTGTTGACGACACAAGTTCTGCTTCCACGAGCACATTCAATGCTAGCATCAGTAATTCTAGCATGGACACTGACAGTTGCACTGACAATCTGATGCAGCCGAAGAGCTACTGCTACCTTACCCGGGAAAGCACCGAACAACAGACAGGGACGTTGGACCTTCGAAGACGCGCAAAGATGAGAACATCATTGATTTGGGGTTCACTTATATTGGGAGTAGTGCCTTTCCTCAGCCACCGTGTGTTATATGTGCAAAAGTACTATCTCACAACTCGATGAAACCTTCTCTTGTGCAGACATTTAGATGCAAACATGCCAATTTGAAAAATAAGCCACAGGAGTTTTTTGAGCAAGAATTAAGATGACTTGAGTAGCAAGACATTTATAAGAGCAACAGATACCATTCATAAGGGTCTGGAAGCGTCTTATATGGTGAGCTACCGAGTGGCTAGGACAGGCAAGCCTCGTACTATTGTGGAGGACTTAATTCTCCCTGCTGCCGCAGATATTGATGGGACAAAGCTGGGGGGGGAAAGGCCCAAAAAAATTATACAGACAATGTCTTCATCAAACAACACTGTGTCACGACGCATCAGTGACATGGCAGGAGATGTTTTGAAACAATTACTGCTTGGCATACAAGCCAGTGAATTCTATGCGTTACTGCTGGATGAGTCAATAGACGTGTCGGGCCTGGCACAGCTCCTTGTATATGTCAGTTATGTTTATAGGGGGTCAATAAAGGAAGACATCCTCTTCTGCAAACCACTGGAAACCAGGACAACAAGAGAAGATAGTTTTTTAAAGTACTGGACAACTTTGTGACCTCAAATGGACTTCGGTGGTCAAGATGTGTTTGTATCTGTACCGGTGGCACAAAAGCCATGACAGGGAGACATAGTGGAGTGGAAATGCACGTGCTAGTAGTTGCTCCTGACGCTACTTGGGTACACTGCAGCATCCACTGAGAAGCTCTTGCTGTCAAGGGAATGCCTGACAACTTGAAAGATGTTTTGGACACTACAGTGAAAAGTGAAACTTTAAAGCAAGTCCCCTGAACTTTGTATTTTCTGCATTATGCAATGATCTAGGCAGCGACCATGTAACGCTTTTACAACTTACAGAAGTGCGCTGCTTATCAATGTGCAAAGTCTTGACAGGTTTTTTAAAATTGAGAAACAAGCCTAAAGTTGGCCTATCTGGGTGATGTTTTTTCCTCACCTGAATGATCTGAATCTAGGATTACAGGGACTCTCCGCAACTAGATTCAATGTGCGGGACAAAATTGAGGCTATTATTAAGAGGTTGGACCTTTTCTCTGTCTGCATTAACAAGGACAACACAAGTCTTTCCATCATTGTATGGTTTTTTGTGTGCAAATGAAGCTTACGGACAATGTCAAATGTGACGTAGCGAAGCACCGCAGTGAGTTGGGTGCGCAATCACGTGGGTACTTAACTGTTGACGCACCCTGGATTTGTTATCCCTTTCATGCCTTGCCTCCAGTCCGCATTTCCGATATCTGAATGAGAGCTTCATCAAAATTGCGTCAAACGGTTCTGTGAAAATGTAATTTAATCAGAAGCTACTGACAGATTTCTGGATTGTATCCTGCCTTGGAAAATCACGTAAGACACTGATGCCATTTGCAAACACGTACCGATGTGAGAGTGGATTCTCGGCCGTCACTAGCATGAAATGTAATTACAGGCACAGACTGTGTAGAAAATGATTTAAGACTGCGACTCTCCAATACATCATTGCAGAGTTATGTGCATCCTTTCCAGCACACCCTTCTCATTAACCTGTACTGAGTATTTCACCATTTTCATATGTAAGATGGCTAAATAAAGAGCACAATTGATTGATTATTATATTTGTGCCCTGGTCCTATAAGAGCTCTTTGTCACTTCCCACGAGCCGGGTTGTGACGACAACTCACTCATTCTTATGTTTAATAAATGTATTGTATAGAGTGTGTGTTTGGCAGGCTTGCAATGATGGCAAGAAACAATATTTGAGATTGCGCTGACCCTGGTGCTAGAGGGGGTACGCAGCTGGAGGTTGAATGCTAGAGGGGGTACGCAGCTGGATGTTGAATACTTGAGGGGGTACAACGTTTGGGAGCCACTGCTCTACAGTATACTTGCTTGTATTGTCACAAATGGAAATTAGGCGAACTATTAGAATTGTATCAACCAGGAAATGGAAGGGCGATTTAGCATAGTGCGTCTTTAAATTGAGGGAAGCTATGCCAGTCACAGTATTTGCTGTGCTGAAATCTGGACCATTCCATGAAAAGAATAACATAATGAACTATATCCTATCTCCTGACACATCTGTAGCCCAGTCAGCTGCAAACCATATCTGTATGTTTATTCTAGTGTTCTCCTTTATCCACCCAATACGGTTGTTTTTTGGCTATGATAAAAAAAAACAGCATATCTGTTATGCAGTTTGTTCTATCAAAATGAGCAGTTGTATAGCAAACATCCTCCTTTTCTTCCAGAATTCAGCCGGGACTGCAGTGCAACAGCAATCCAGTGAGCCAAAGGAGAGAATCCCCCTGAGTCCCTCCCCTCCCAACTCCCACAACCCTTCACCACCATGACCACTGAACTAGGGAGCAGCCTGACCTCCATGGACTGGCTTCCCCAGCTCACCATGCGGGCGGCCATCCAGAAGTCCGACTCAGGGCACCACCACCACGGGCATCATGGCCAGGGGCCGGGCAAGAAGAGCACCCCGCTGGACCCGGGCACAACACTGGACCAGGAGGAGGCGGCCCAGCACCGGGACGGCAAGCCACCCTATAGCTACGCCAGCCTCATCACCTTTGCCATTAACGGCTCGCCACACAAGAGGATGACCCTCAGTGAGATCTACCAATGGATCTGTGACAACTTCCCCTACTACTGGGAGGCAGGCAGCGGCTGGAAGGTAAGTTGTGGAAATGGAGGAGTAGAAGTGTGAGGGTGCATTAAAGGGATGATTAACTTAAGAATCAGTTTGTTTGGGATTGACGTCTGCAGTTTTTTGTGAACTCATGAAAGGTGTGATAACATTGAACTATTGCTTTAAGGAACTAACTTTACTAAATATCCTAGGAATACAGGCACACTGTATTGTGCATGTAAATTTGGTTGACTCCAGACGATGAAATATACAGTATAATCTGGCACATGAACTAATAGGTCCACTTCTCAGCTTCAAGCTGTAAACATTTACTCCCAGATTTACCTGGCCCAGTGCAAAGATGCTGTGGTTGAAACGGTGAACTGCATCAAAGGGAACATGAGTAAATTCATTACAGTCGAGGTGATTACTCTCAGCTGCACACAGTGGGAGACAGACATGAAGCCCAAGCAGTCTCTGGGTTCTTTGATTTGAAGAATATACTGTTAATGTACAACTAAAAGAGCTTGTACTACACACACACACACACACAGATACACACACACACACGCACACATACAGATGCACAGTCACTCACACTCACTCACTCACAGTGAGTAAGAGCGACTTCCAGCTCAGGTAGGCATACGTGTGCAGTCTACAGATTAGTGGGCTGGCTCAGCTAGAGAAGATGGGTCTCGGGGAGTTTACTACCCAGTTCAAGCACACGTTTTCTTTGTATGATAATGTGGCTCAGGCAGGAGAGGCTGGAAACCAATGCTAACTCCTCTTCCATTTTGAACACAAGCACTTTAGCCACAGGATGCACTGAGTGTAATCTGATAACTCGTCAAGGTCATAACACGTCCACATGGTATGAGGGAGCAGGACATGGGATGCGTCCAAAATGGTCCCCTATTCTCTTAACAATGTCGATGCTCCTGTTTTTTTCCTTCCTATCTTGGTCTGCATCTTCTTTTTAAACAGGGAGACAATTTGTTTTCAGCACTTCTATTTCTATGACTGATCAAATCTTGTTTTCTCATGGCTCTCTTTTCCCTCTGCAGCTGACCTATGGTGAGCAATATGTTTGAAACACTGATTTTATTGTGATTCAGAGTATCAAGTACATATAGGTGCCGATACGATATGTATTGCGACTAACTGTCATGATATCATATCGTGAGATCCCTGGCAATTCCCAGATCTAATATGTACTTCGAAATATATGTATATTAATAATAAAAATACATACATGCACTACTGTTCAAAAGTTTGGGGTCACTTAGAAATGTCCTTGTTTTTTAAATAAAATCACATTTTGTCCATGAGAATAACATCAAATTAATCAGAAATACAATGTAGAAATTGTTAATGTTGTAAATGACTATTGTAGCTGTAAACGGCAGGTTATTTTTTTATTGGAATGTCTACAGAGGCCCATAAGCAACTATCACTCGTGTTCCAATGGCACGTTGTGTTAGCTAATCCAATTTTATAATTTTAAAAGGATAATTGATCATTAGAAAACCCTTTTGCAATTGTTAGCACAGCTGAAAACTATTGTCCTGATTAAAGCAGCAATAAAACTTGCCTTAGACTAGTTGACTATCTGGTGCATCAGCATTTGTGGGTTTGATTACAGGCTCAAAATGGCTAGAAACAAAGTCCTTCTCAAACTATTCTTGTTCTGAGAAATGAAGGCTATTCCATGCAAGAAATTGCCAAGAAACTGAAGATCTCGTACAACACTGTATTACTCCCTTCACAGAGCAGTGCAAACTGTCTCTAACCAGAATAGAAAGAGTGGGAGGCCCCGGTGCACAACTGAGTAAGATGACAAGTACATTAATGTCTAGTTTGAGAAACAGACGCCTCAAGTCTGGCCTCAAGTTTAAAAGGGAATTTCCACTAATTTCTTCCTTTTGGACTACACATCAGATTTGGTCTCCGCTGGATCTGTTGGTGGATTGGATTCTGACTGACAACTTTTTTGCGTACGGTTTTTAATTTGTTTTAGTGGGAATTATACAGTGTTGATTTGTGGTCAGTTGTACAGTAGTTGAAGACTATAGAGATTTGATACTCTTTATGGTTGTGTGGTAAAGAGTTTGAGATCTTGATTGTATGATTGAGACTGGTTTTACGCTACACATTAGAGGTCGACCGATTCATCGGAATGGCCGACTAATTAGTGCAGATTAAAAGTTTTCATAACAATCAGTAATCCGCATTTTTGGACACCGATCATGGCCGATTACATTGCACTCTACAAGGAGACTGCGTGGCAGGCTGACTACCTGTTATGCGAGTGCAGCAAGGAGCCAAGGTAAGGTGCTAGCTAGCATTAAACGTGTCTTTTTTTTAAACAATCTTAACATAATCACTAGTTAACTACACATGGTTGATATTACTAGTTTATCTAGCTTGTCCTGCGTTGCATATAATCGATGCGGTGCCTGTTAATTAATCATTGAATCATAGCCTACTTCGCCAAACAGGTGATTTAACAAGCACATTTGAAAAACCCCTGTCGTTGCACCAATGTGTCCCTAACCATAAATATCAACACCTTTCTTAAAATCAATACATAAGTATATATTTTAAAACCTGCATATTTAGTTAATATTGCCTGCTAACATGAATTTATTTTAACTAATTGTCACTTCTCTTGTGTTTTGTGCAATAGAGTCAAGGTATATGCAGCAGTTTGGGCTGCCTGGCTCGTTGCGAACTATCTATTCCTAACAAAGACAGCCAATTTCGCCAAACGTGGGATGATTTCACAAAACCGCATTTGCGGAAAAAAAAAGCACTAATGTACCTAACCATAAACATCAATGCCTTTCTTAAAATCAATACACAGAAGTATATTTTATTAAACCTGCATATTTAAAATAATTTCAGGTTAGCAGGCAATATTAAACTAGGGAAATTGTGTCACTTCTCTTGCGTTCATTGCATGCAGAGTCAGGGTATATACAACAGTTTGGGCCGCCTGGCTCGTTGCAAACTAATTTGCCATAATTATGACGTAACATTGAAGGTTGTGCAATGTAACAGTAATATTTAGACTTATGGATATTCCACCCATTCAATAAAATACGGAACTGTTCTGTATTTCACTGAAAGAATAAACGTTTTGTTTTCGAAATTATAGTTTCCGGATTTGACCATATTAATGACCTAAGGCTAATAACTGTGGCAACCTTGGGCCTCTCGTGGTACGTGCTCCTATCTGGTGCGCAATGTTAAGATGTTTAAATGGGGTGCCGTCATCTTTATCTGGGAGGGACAAACGGGCATCTGGGCATGCTGCTGGTGTGCTGGGTCAACTGGTGGTAGAGTATTCTCTGCTAGTTGAAGGCAACGCCTCTCGGACGTTCGAGACGTTGAACACTGCGAAGAACCTCTTCCATAGCCATCCCTAGTTGTGCCAGCTATTCGGGGTGCTGACGAAGTAGGTATCCCTGCTCGTCGACCATCTGGGAGATGTTCTGATTTCCTGCTGCTTCAATTCTTGTGAGGCAGTATTCTGTACCGTAGACACTGGGAGTCGAGAAGCAGATGCAGGTGGTCAGTTTAATATAACATGTAACGATACAACGTAGGAGTAGCATCTAGACATAAGCAACAGAAACCATTCTGCCTTTGTAAGGAACCTAAGGGAGAGTGCCAGATAAAGGGGAGATAATGAGTGAGGTAATGGAGTCCAGGTGTTCGTAATGATGAAAGCCAGGTGTGCGTAATGATGGTTCCCAGGTCCAGTGGTTAGTAAACCGGCAACGTTGAACGCTGGAGGGGAGGAGCGGGAGTAGACGTGACAGTGTTGGAGACATTCTGAACAGAGCACCTTGTAGAATTAGCGATTCAGTAGTACATTTTCTGGTATGGGTTAGGTTCAATAATCTTTGAGTAATGTATTTAGGCATAGGGAAAATACAAAAAGGGCCTGTCTGAGGGTAAGAATGATTTCATAAGGGTTGGAAATTAGCCATTTGTCAGGGGTTAGAATATGTTTTGCAGAAATGAATAGAAACTGTCTGGGGTATGATGTCTAGCTGTCTAGTTTCTGTGGGAAGTGAGGAGATGACTTTCAACGTCATATCTGGGGAGTGGAGTGAGGATAACAGGATGCAGATAGCTGAATTGTATCTCAAGAAGGGAAGACAGAGCCAGACCACCTTCTGGCCCAGCCTGGGTCGTCCTACTGTGATGTTACCTCATGTACTGAATTGAAGTTATAAGACTGTGTGACTGCATCTTTATGTTCTCAGTTGAAGCATCCAGTTGGGTGTAATAAATCTAGTTTGAGCTTTCTTGGTTTCCGCCTGGAGTTTGTACCAGAAATCTAGAACGTAACAAAAGTCTAAGAAGAGGTAGATCTGTTCTATGTGTGCTGCTTCTATGCTTCCCGTTCTAAAGTTTTGTTTTTGTGTATTTTACTTTTGGTTTTGTATACCAGCTGAAAATACAATATTTATGGTTATTGAAAATATATTTCACAGCGTTTTAGATTGCTTATTTTGTCACACAAACTAAAATTGTATTTGTTTATATTTTTCTGATGGATGACTGTTTGTTTTTTTTTAAATATTTTTTTATGAGGAAGAAAATGTTTGTCTGGATGTGATGTTAGGGAGATGATGTCAAGGATGCTTGATGCAGTGAAGAGGATTTTAGGTAGACCTGATTCAATAAAAATAAAATACAAATTCCATGAATAACCACTGATACGTGAATGAGGACTGGGTCGACAAATCCACTAAGGAAGGAGCCGGTCACCATGGCCAACCTTTCTCCAGTTTCTGCCATCTTGGAAATAACAAAGTTTCCTTTCATTCCCAGTCTGGCAGCCGATTCGTTCAAATCCAACCACATGCTTTGCTGCGCTATAGTGTATTTTTTTTGTCGGCCTATAAACAGCTCTCACACACACACGGATCTTCGCTAGGTCCCCAGGGACAGTGGAAGCTCTGTCTCCTTGAATCTCTTTGTGCCCATCACTCACACAATGGGTTCCACTAATGGCAGACTTACCATTCTCCACTAAGCGGGTGGGGTGGTGCGCCATCAAATGGAATGTTAATCTATTTGGCTGCGTTTGAAGCAGTGACTCGTATTCAACCCCCTATCCATACAGGATGTGTCTGTCACCTGTCGTTAAGGTGTCCCAGTGATGTCTCTAGATCCCAGAGGATATTTAGATGTTACAATGCCTCTCCCGTCCCCAGACTCCGCACCCTACTCTCTTCCAACCCCTCCACCACACATGCTGTCTTTATTTAGCTCTCTCTACCTGTATCCTCATCCTCTCTCATAACCATTTTGTTTGCCATCTTACTGTGTTTCTCTTTCCCTTTTAATTTCTGTCTTTCTCTCTGTATCTGGCTTTGTCTCACTCTATCTCTCTCTCTCTTGTCCTTTGACAATCTGTCAGTGTGCCCTGGGAGCCCCAGGACAAATCTGCTGACGCTCTAAGAGTGTTATTGGAACAACAGACACTGCTAACTGGGGTTGTCTGCATATGGGAGCCCTTAAATCTTGTCTTGCCCATTCACCCTCTAAATGACACACATGCAATCCAAGTCTTAATTGTGTCAATGCTTAAAAATCCTTCTTTAACCTGTAGTGACACCCCATCCCGTGAACGGGACCGTTGTCATCATCTGACACTAATTAGCATAAGGCAACGGACATAAATCTTCCTAGAAAATCTTCCTATTCATGAAAATCACAAATGAAATGTATTGAAACACAGCTTAGACTTTTGTTAATCACCCTGCCGTCTCAGATTTTCATCTCGTGTTTTCACTCACGAGACTCCCAGGTAGACAGCCAAAGTAAATTTTTCCCCAAAATATTATTTTTGTAGGCAAAATAGCTCCGTTTGTTCTTCACGTTTGGCTGAGAAATCGCCCGGAAATTGCGGTCACCACAACGCCGAAAAATATTCCAAATAAGCTCCATAATATCGACAGAAACATGGTAACGTTGTTTAGAATCCATCCTCAAGGTGTTTTTCTAATATCTATTCGATAATATATCCGTCGGGACAATTCGTTTTTCACTAGGACCGATTGGAATAATGGCTACCTCTGTATTTTACGCGAGAATCTCTCTCGGAGCCACCATGTGACCACTTACGGAATGTGGCCGCCTATGGCTATTCTTCAACAGAAATGCGGAAAACTACGTCACAATGCTGTAGACACCTTGGGAATACGTAGAAAGCGTAAGCTCGTTGATGGTACATTCACAGCTGAATAGGGAGTCATTGGAACGCAGCGCTTTCAAAACCTGGGGCACTTCCGGATTGGATTTTTCTCAGGCTTTCGCCTGCAACATCAGTTCTGTTATACTCACAGACAATATCTTTACAGTTTTGGACGTTTTTTCTATCCAAAGCTGTCAATTATATGCATATTCTAGCATATTTTCCTGACAAAATATCCCGTTTTAAAATTAAAATACTGCCCCTAACACCAAGAGGTTTTAACCTGTCTCTTCCCCTTCATCTACACTGATTTTGAAGTGGATTTAACCTCTTAAGTCGACCCTCTACTTTTTTTAACATTCTGTTAAAAATCGCGCAACATTTCAGCGCCCTGCTACTCATGCCAGGAGTATAGTATATGCATTTGCTTAGTCTGTGTGGATAGAAAACACTCAGACGTTTATAAAACTGGTTAAATCACTGCTGTGGCTTTCCCAGAACGGCATTTACATCGAAAAGCACAGGAAAAACTGATCACTGAAAATGGGAAAATATATCCATGCGCTACTTGAACCCATTGATAAAGGTGAACCACAATTAATTGACTGAGGTTGCAGTACCTACAGCTTCCACACGGTGTCTAGAGTCTTGTCATTTCCCTTCGAGTTTTTTCTTGGTCAAACACATACAGGGCACCGTATCACCTCAGGTCTAGGACCGGATATTTTCGTTGAGTTTCTAGCCGGACATTTTTCCAGACGGACAGCTAATGATCTTTACATCGCCTCCTGATGAATTTTATCGCTTATTAACATTTACTAATACCTAAAGTTGCATTACAAACGTATTTCGAAGTGTTTTGTGAAAGTTTATCGTCGACTTTTTGAATTTAAAAAAATGACGTTACGTTTTGAAACGATGTTTTTTTTCGTTTATCACACAGTCTACATATAACGATATCTAGGCTTTATATGGACCGATTTAATCGAAATAAAGACCCAAATAGTGTTTATGGGACATCTAGGAGTGCCAACAAAGAAGATGGTGAAAGGTAATGAATGTTTTCTATTTTATTGTGCGGTTTGTGTGACGCCGAAATGCTAATTATTTTGTTTACGTCCCCTGTGGGTCTTTTGGGGTGTTACATGCTATCAGATAATAGCTTCTCATGCTTTCGCCGAAAAGCATTTTAAAAATCTGACTTGTTGCCTGGATTCACAACGAGTGTAGCTTTAATTCGATACCCTGCATGTGTATTTTAATGAACTTTTGAGTTTTAACTAATACTATTAGCATTTAGCGTAGCGCATTTGCATTTCCAGAGCTCTAGTTGGGACGCAAGCGTCCCGAGTAGAAGCAAGAGGTTAACAGGTGCCATCAATAATGGATCATAGCTTTCCTAAACTCGGTTTAAGCTTTGACAACTAGTCAAAGCTCAAACCAGGTTTATTCACCCACTGGGTCAAACAGCTGAAAATACAAAGATATGGTTCCACCAGTACAAGTATTTATACCCTCCTATTAGTCTTCTCCTTGCACATCTGGACAGCCAATACATCTCTGTTGCTAGGCAGGAACTTACGTTGTGTGTGTGTGTGTGTGTAATAGAACTGGTCCTTGTCACTTCATCTGACCTGACCTCGGCCCACATTGCTTACTCCTCCCTAATCCACGGCTATTCAACCTTCTCAGCGACTGAAACCAGACTGTTGCCCTTTTGTCCTCTCCATAAGACAATTACATTATACATGTAAAGTAGTTCTAGTATAGTAACAGGAATAAGTATATATTTCAAGCTAGAATCCAACAGTCCTTCCTTTTTGAACATACTGTTACATTACATACATTACATGAACTTTGAAATGACTAAAACATGATTAACGTTCACAGTTGATTTGTACATTTACACTTCCGAGACTTATGGGCTCTGATCTATAATCACACTATCCACAATCTTATTCCCCCTCCCTATTGTACAACTGATTAAATCACTTACCTTTGATTATCTTCTGATGTTTGCACTCACGAGACTCCCAGTTACACAATAAATGTTCCTTTTGTTCCATAAAGATTATTTTTTATATCCAAAATACCTCAATTTCTTTGACGCGTTATGTTCAGAAATCCACAGACTCGAGCTGTCACGACATCGCAGACAAATTCCAAATAGTATCCGTAATGACCACAGAAACATGTCAAACATTTTTTATAATCAATCCTCAGGTTGTTTTTAAAATATATAATCGATAATATATCAACTGGAACTGTAGCTTTTTCAATGGGAGAGACGATGACTGCCCCACTGTTGCACAAGCAAAACTCTGCGAACACCCAGCTATCTACTGACGCGATGTGATCTTTCTTGCTCATTTTTTAAAATAAAAGCCTGAAACAATGTCTAAAGACTGACACCTTGAGGAAGCCATAGGAAAAGGAATCTGGTTGATATCTCTTTACATTGAGGCAAGGCATCCAATGGAACAGAGAGCTTTCAGGAAAAACAGCACTTCCTTGTTGGATTTTCCTCAGGTTTCGCCTGCAATATCAGTTCTGTTATACTCGCAGACAATATTTTGACAGTTTTGGAAACTTTAGAGTTTTCTATCCTAATCTGACAATTATATGCATATTATAGTTTCTGGGCCTGAGAAATAGGCAGTTTCAAATGGGTACATTTTTTTAGCCAAAAGCGAAAATCCTGCCCCCTACACTCAAGAAGTTGATAATGTGTTAAGCTATTAATAATTATATATGCAAAGAAATCAAAGTTTGATAACTTTAAGTCCCACTCTTAGTCTCTATACCTTCGGGATACTTTTCTGCTGGGGTCCAGAAAAATGAAGGCCCTAAGAAACCTCATGCTTTCACCCAGTCCTCCCCGTTAAGGCCACAGGTTACAAAAGATGTTCTAACGCCATATAATTTTCACTTTGCTCCCCATCTTCTTTCTCCATAGCCACTCGATATGCACGTGCAGTGACCTTAATCAACTTTACCTCACCCATTATCAGCAACCATAACTCCTGTGTTCCAATGGCACATTGTGTTAGCCTTTTAAAATGATAAACTTGGATTAGCTAATTTATCATTAGAAAACCATTTTGCAATTATGTTAGCACAGCTGAAAACTGGCCTTCCTTAGACTAGTTGAGTATTTGGAGCATCAGTATTTGTGGGTTCGATTACAGGCTCAAAATGGCCAGAAACAAAGACCTTTCTTCTGAAACTCGTCAGTCTATTCTTGTTCTGAGAAATTAAGGCTATTCCATGTGAGAAATTGTCAAACTGAAGATCTCGTACAACGCTGTGTACTACTCCCTTCACAGAACAGTGCAAACAGGCTCTAACCAGAATAGAAAGAGTGGGAGGCCCCGGTGCACAACTGAGTAAGAGGACAAAGTACATTAGTGTCTAGTTTGAGAAACAGACACCTGAAGTCCTCAACTGGCAGCTTCATTAAATAGTACCCGCAAAACACCAGTCTCAACATTAACAGTGAAGAGGCGACTCCGGGATGCTGGCCTTCTAGGCAGAGTTCCTCTGTCCACTGTCTTGTGTTCTTTTGCCCATATTAATCTTTTATTTTTATTGGCCAGTCTGGGATATTACTTTTTCTTTGCAACTCTGCCTAGAAGGCCAGCATAAAATTATGAACTTGGATTAGCTAACACAACATGCCATTGGAACACAGGAGTGATGATCGCTGATAATGGGCCTCTGTACGCCTATGTAGATATTATATAAAAATCAACCGTTTCCAGCTACAATAATCATCTACAACATTAACGTCTACACAGTATTTCTGATCAATTTTATGTTATTTTAATGGACAAAAAATGTGCTTTTCTTTCAAAAACAAATATTTCTAAGTGACCCCAAACTTTTGAACGGTAGTGTACATTTCAACATCAGTGCCCTCAGGTGATATCCCAGCAATGCTACCAAGGTAACCCCTGCTACAACTAACACTGCCCATGAAGCACACTTCAAAATACCCCTCATTTTGTGTTGTAGTCCTGTTCCATGTGGTTACTATAGCATCCATCACAACGACCACTGCTTCTTCAGTTACTGTCCATACAGAGACTGCCTTGAGAATAGCTTTTGCATTGATTGTGTCTCCTGCTCCTGATCTCCTATTGCCTTTGTTTCACTGATAGAGCTAAGACAGGATCTTCCTACCTGTCTCCATATACCTACCCGGTTTTCTAGCCAGCAACATCTCCAATGACATCCTATGTTCTGCTGCAGTCGTCATCTGTTGGATAATACTTCCTTGTGCTCTGGTTAGGTACACATCTCGCACCCCAAGCGTGATCTACACCCCTTTTGTGAACACCCTCGTTACAGTGTAAACATTTGAGTCCCAACGGTTGCTAAGCAGCCACCTTCTGATGCATTCCTGTTATCGTCACTCAGTCCCACTGCTGGTGGTTAGGAATGGGGGAGAGATTAGTGGGGTTGGAAGAGTGTCCAACCTTACAAAACTCTGAGTCACATGTTTCTTAAGCACACTCTTCAGGAGATGTGACTCTATTATTATTATTACAGCGAATAACCCCTCACTGAACGTTGACAATTTAGTGTCTGAAATGACAACTCTCTCTGCTACTCAAATCAAATCAAAGTTTATTTGTCACGTGCGCCGAATACAACAGGTGTAGACCTTACAGTGAAATGCTTACTTACAGGCTCTAACCAATAGTGCGGAGAATAAAAAGTGTGTGTGTGTGTAAAGAAATAAAACAGTAAAAAGACATTTGAAAATAAGAGTAGCAAGGCTATATACCGGTTAGTCAGGCTTATTGAGGTAGTATGTACATGTGGGTGTGGTTGAAGTGACTATGCATATATGATGAACAGAGTAGTAGTAGCGTAAAAAGCGGTGTTGGCGGGTGGTGGGACACAATGCAGATAGCCCGGTTAGCCAATGTGCGGGAGCACTGCTTGGTCGGGCCAATTGAGGTAGTATGTACATGAATGTATAGTTATAGTGATTATTCATATATGATGAACAGAGAGTAGCAGCAGTGTAAAAGAGGGGTTGGGGGGAGCACACAATATAAATGGCCAAGAGTCTTATGGCTTGGGGGTAAAAACTGTTGAAGCCTTTTTGTCCTAGACTTGGCACTCCGGTACCGCTTGCCATGCGGTAGTAGAGAGAACAGTCTGACTGGGGTGGCTGGGGTCTTTGACAATTTTCAGGGCCTTTCTCTGACACCACCTGGTGTAGAGGTCCTGAATGGCAGGCAGCTTTGCCCCAGTGATGTACTGGGCCGTACGCACTACCCTCTGAAGTGCTTTGCGGTCGTGCTCGGTGCTCCTTTTCCTGTAGTCTACAATCATCTCCTTAGTCTTGGTTACGTTGAGGGATAGGTTGTTATTCTGGCACCACCCGGCCAGGTCTATGACCTCCTCCCTATAGGCTGTCTCGTCGTTGTCGGTGATCAGGCCTACCACTGTTGTGTCGTCAGCAAACTTAATGATGGTGTTGGTGTTGTGCCTGGCCATGCAGTCATGGGTGAACGGGGAGGACAGGAGGGGAATGAGCACTCACCCCTGGGGAGCTCCAGTGTTGAGGATCAGCGTGGCAGATGTTTTGCTACCTACCCTCACCACCTGGGGGCGGCCCGTCAGGAGGTCCAGGATCCAGTTGCAGAGGGAGGTGTTTAGTCCCAGGTTCCTTAGCTTAGTGATGAGCTTTGAGGGTACTATGGTGTTGAACGCTGAGCTGTAGTCAATGAATAGCATTCTCACATCGGTGTCCCTTTTGTCCAGGTGGGAAAGGGCAGTGTGGAGTACAATAGAGATGGCATCATCTGTGGATCTGTTTGTCATCCCGGAACATGTTCCAGTCTGTGATAGCAAAGCAGTCCTGTAATTTAGCATCTACTTTATCTGACAATTTTTTAGAGACCGAGTCACTGGTGCTTCCTGCTTTAATTATTTGCTTGTAAGCAGGAATCGGGAGGATAGAGTTGTGGTCGGATTTACCAAATGGAGGGCGAGGGAGAGCTCTGTACGCATCTCTGTGTGTGGAGTACAGGTGATCTAGATTTTTTTTTCTCTGGTTGCACATTTAACATGTTGATAGAGATTTGGTAGAACTGATTTAAGTTTCCCTGCATTAAAGTCTCCGGCCACTAGGAGCGCCACCTCTGAGTGGTTTGCTTATACATTTTCTTATACAGCTGGCTGAATGCGGTCTTAGTGCCAGCATCTGTCTGTGGTGGTAAATAAACAGCCACGAGAAGTATAGCTGAGAACTCTCTAGGCATGTAGTGTGGCCTGCAATTTATCATAATATACCCTACTTCAGGCGAGCAAAATCTAGAGACTTCCTTAGATTTCGTGCACCAGCTGTTGTTTACAAATATGCACAGACCGCCCCCCCTGGTCTTACCGGAGTTTGCTGTTCTATCCTGCCGGTGCTGTTCTATCCTGCCGGTGCAGCGTGTATCTCGGCCATCAATCAGCCACGATTCCGTGAAACAAAGGACATTACAGTTTTTGATGTCCCGTTGGTAGGATATTCATGATCGTACCTCATCTAGTTTCTTGTCCAATGATTGCATGTTGGCGAGTAATATTTACGGTAAGCTTTCCTAGTTGCCTTCTGCGGGTCCGGACGAGGCATTCGGCTCTTCTTCCTCTGCGTTGCTTCCTTTTGCGAATAATTGGGATGTCTGCCCTGTGGGGTGTTTGGAGAAGTCCTGCTTAGCTGCGCTTGTTGTTGAAACAATCTTTGTCTAATCCGAGGTGAGTGATCGCTGTCCTGATATCTAGAAACTCTTTCCTGCCGTAAGATACGGTTGCAGAAACATTATGTACAAAATAATTTACAAATATCGCAAAAAAAACAGCACAATTGGTTAGGAGACCGTAAAACGGCGGCCATCTCCTCCGGCGCCGTTTTTGTCGCCGGACCCACCATGATCTGGGTATGTGTGACGTTCAACTTGACTTCGTAGTAGCCTCTGTTGTGCACAGTTAGCTGTCCATCTACTACGCGCTATCCCCTGTATCACTATACACAGAGGAGTGATATTGTTCCCCAGAGCCTCTGATACCCACTTCCTTAATCTATGAGCCTTACAAATCTCCGCCCCAGTCATATTCAATTCTGCTTTCCCAATTCCCTGTGACGTTAATACCTTGTTTTTACTCCATCGAATACACCAATGTCGGTCCTGCCAGAGTCTGCAACTAACGCCATTTATGCAAACATTCTGTCTCAAACACAGGCCCCCGCCCGTATGTCCTTGGCCTCTAGCCACAAATACATTTGCACATAAATCATTCCATAACTACTGCTAGGCCACTTATATGCACTGCTCAAAATAAAGGGAACACTAAAATAACACATCCTAGATCTGAATGAATGAAATATTCTTATTAAATACTTTTTTATTTACATAGTTGAATGTGCTGACAACAAATCACACAAATTATCAATGGAAATCAAATTTATCAACTCGGAGTCACACTCAAAATTAAAGTGGAAAACCACACTACAGGCTGATCCAACTTTGATGTAATGTCCTTAAAACAAGTCAAAATGAGGCTCAGTAGTGTGTGTGGCCTCCACATCCCTGTATGACCTCCCTACAACGCCTGGGCATGCTCCTGATGGTCTCCTGAGAGATCTCCTCCCAGACCTGGACTAAAGTCCCGCCAACTCCTGGACAGTAACGTGGATGGAGTGAGACATGATGTGCTCAATTGGATTCAGGTCTGGGGAACGGGCAAGCCAGTCCATAGCATCAATGCCTTCCTCTTGCAGGAACTGCTGACACACTCCAGCCACATGAGGTCTTGCATTAGGAGGAACCCAGGGCTAACCTCACCAGCATATGGTCTCACAAGGGGTCTGAGGATCTCATCTCGGTACCTAATGGCAGTCAGGCTACCTCTGGCGAGCACATGGAGGGCTGTGCGGCCCCCCAAAGAAATGCCACCCCACACATGACTGACCCACCGCCAAACCGGTCATGCTGGAGGATTTTGCAGGCAGCAGAACGTTCTCCACGGCATCTCCAGACTCTGTCACGTGCTCAGTGTGAACCTGCTTTCATCTGTGAAGAGCACAGGGCGCCAGTGGCGAATTTGCCAATTTTGGTGTTAATTTTGGTGTTCTCTGACAAATGCCAATGTCCTGCACGGTGTTGGGCTGTAAGCACAACCCCCACCTGTGGACGTTGGGCCCTCATACTACCCTCATGGAGTCTTTCTGACCGTTTGAGGAGACACATGCACATTTGTGGCCTGCTGGAGGTCATTTTGCAGGGCTCTGGCAGTGCTCCTCCTTGCACAAAGGCGGAGATAGCGGTCCTGCTGCTGGGTTGTTGCCCTCCTACGGCCAACTCCACGTCTCCTGATGTACTGGCCTGTCTCCTGGTAGCGCCTCCATGCTCTGGACACTAAGCTGACAGGCACAGCTCGCATTGATGTTCCATCCTGGATGAGCTGCACTACCTGAGCCACTTGTGTGAGTTGTAGACTCCGTCTCATGCTACCACTACAATGAAAGCACCGCCAGCATTCAAAAGTGACCAAAACATCAACCAGGAAGCATAGGATCTGAGAAGTGGTCTGTGGTCACCCTGCAGAACCACTCCTTTATTGGGGGTGTCTTGCTAATTGCCTATAATTTCTACCTGTTGTCTTTTCCATTTGCACAATATCATGTGAAATTTATTGTCAATCAGTTTTGCTTCCTAAGTGGACAGTTTGATTTCACAGAAGTGTGATTGACTTGGAGTTACATTGTTGTTTAAGTGTTCCCTTTATTTTTTTGAGCAGTGTAGTTATAAACATCCTAAAACATGCTCGTGTCAATTAGTCCGTTTCCAACAATCCCCCTGGAACAATGATCACTCAAGTTCCACGCCACCTAGAAAAAATATTCACTTTAACAGGGAAGAGAGAATACATGTTTAATCATTTCACACCACCGTTGATGAGATTGGGACCAGGACCATCCATCTGTTCTGTTCTATGCCAATGGGATGCTAGTCTCCATGCCAGTCTCCTTCATCCTCATCCTTGGGTGTCAAAGTGAGACGCAGACTACAAGCCTTGTAAGTAGTTAATTGTACTGTATCATCCAGAAAGCCATATGTATTGATGTACTTTAACATTATTTTGATGACATCGTGAAACAAAACCCCTACTATCAAGATCCCCATCATGGTTAACCCAAACTAACCTCTAGTGCAGGGGTGGGCAATTTCCAGTCCTCGGGCCTGATTGGTGTCCCAGTTTTGCCCCAGTTAAAACACCGGACTCCAATATCACCTAATCATGATCTTCAGTTTAGAATGCAATTTGATTAATTAGCTGTGTTTTGCTAAGGATGGAGAAAAAGTGGTACACCAATCAGGCCCTCGAGGACAGGAGTTGCTGGGGTCTCTGATCACCTCCTGCTTGAAGACACTAAAAGATTAGGTTTCCTGAGAAGAAACCCTCCCTAGACTCAATAGATTCGAGCAGTGCACTCTCCCCTCCCTTTGTGCTCTCCCCACAGCTTAGGGGTAGCGCTCTCTCTCTCCTTCTCCCCTTTCCTGAATCATAATTACAACAATTGATCAATTATCCAACCCAAATTTAGAAGACCAGTCCTTAGTGCTTCATGTTGAGTCTATCACTCGGATTTAAGACCCCCAATTTAGCACACACCGACACTGTTAGAATGTACATTTACAAAAAGGGGACAATATATAGACAGTTTGTAATATTTATATTACCAGCAGTAACCTTTCTATCCCTGAAAACACTGTCGTGAGTGGCATGTTAATGACAGATCGGTATCTCAATGCATTTTTATCTAAATTACAATACATTTCCCAGTGTGCAGACCAACACAATCAACCTGATACCCCAAATAAACAGTTTAGGGCAACCCTAAATCAATTTACGGGCACAGTTGACCACCCCCCTCCTTCCTGGGAGTCATTCTTCTGCCGTCTCTTAATTTTCTTCCTCAGACAGCGTTGCAGTTCATCTCCCAATGGCACATATGTAACTCATGCCTTTTGATATACCAATTTCAAAATAATCTCAATCTCTCACCGGAGCCTCTACCTCCATTGTGTCTCGTCCATTTTCCCACCAGCGCATCAGCAGCATGATAAGAGTTTGAGCATTATCTCTCTCCATGCTCACTTCACAAGTGCACTCTCAGGACCCATGCCGCACTCCTGACACTTGTACATAGGTTGCTGGTTCGGTCTCGGGTAGGAGTGGTGAAAGACGAGGCTGTAGTGAACACCTTTGTCGCCATTACTTCAGCCGGTTAGAGGGTGTGAAGCTCACACTGTCCTCATTAGTTAGTGACTCCAGATGGTATCTAGATAATATCGCCTCAACTTCGAGAGGACAGACCAAAACAACACTTTAAGGCATTTCAAATTCAGAAAGTCCAAACAACTATTCACTGTATGACACTTATTACATTCCCAATTTTCTCAATACAAAATTCCGAAGACAAATGTCAGTGTACCAACACACTGTTGAAACCATTTTTCAAATTGGCTTACACTCCCTTATCATATTGGCGACCTCACCGTATAGTTACAGGGTCAGGGAGGTAGAGGGCTAACACTTAGGGAGAAATCCCGTCCATACAGCAGACCCAATCTGGTGAGATTTGTATTGAAACAAAACTACAAAACAGCAGCGATACACTCATTCATATTATACTTAAATCTCTCCCAATGGCTCTATCCTTTCTAGTGAGGGTCAGGCCTCGCCAGAAAGTCAAGACAAAGGTTATTCAACACCAAGTATTTTATTTTCCCTTTCTTTCACTGTACTTCAGACGACTTATTTAAATACATTTCCATCATTCTGCATACCTGGTTTACATTGTATTATTCAGTACTGTACCTTATCAGGAGAATTTACGTGGGTGCAACCAACATTCGAACAATAGATACTTCAGAAAATGTCATGTGTGTGCCCTTTCAGGTGCATCCTTTCTAACCTGTGAAGACCCTACTAAAACCAAATTAAAAGACCCACACAATTAAATCAGACACGGTATTAACCTTTTCACATGTACCAACAAACGGGTGTGATTCTACAGTGGTCCCTGCAGCTTACGCTCAAACAAGTTTGACTACAACACTTATTTAGGACGTCCAGCTTTGATCAGCGTTTGACCTAGCCACACTTTTTTTCCCCCCCCTTTTCCATATTTTGCACAAACACAGTCCTAGCGCTAACTGAGGAAATATTGATGTAACACATATTTAGAAAACTCTCGGCTGACAGAAACCACAATATGAATTGGCTAATAGTAATTACTATTTTATAATTCATCACATCGCGCTTGAGCTCAACATTGATGGAAATAGTTGCGTAAAACACTTTCTAGATATTGAAAGTAATCCGATGATGGTTAGTTTGTACGCACCGCCATGTTAGTTTTTCGCGTCAACCAAAGATAAGAGGAGACCAGATGAGTTTGGGCTGTTTGCAGAATGCATGTTGAAGGGGGTGTGTGGTCTACAATCATTCACTTCCAGAAGTTTACCCGACTGATCAGTGAACCATTCCACCTCCATTATAACATATTTAGTCTGACAGGCGTTTACGTAACACCCATAATGCATTGTATAATGTCAGCAAACATGGCACCACACATAGCTGGCAAATAGCTTACTTAGCATTAGCTCATTACAATCAGTACAACCTTCAAAAAAGTATTTTACACAGATTGGTGTTCATTACAATATATGCAATAATCGAAATGCATTATTTGTCACCAGTACTTGAAAATGTGAATTATACTGTAAATGCATACATAACGCTACATTAGAAATGACAACACAATTTACAGAATATAAGGAACGCACACATGTCCAAAGTTATTATTTGTAAGGAAAACAACAACGGAGGCAAAACGAGCACCAGCCAGAAAATTTGCCAGTTCGTGCAAGACTGCGCAAATGTCTGCATACTTGATGTGCGGAAAAAATGGGGAAGGGCTCTCGAAGAGGGAAGTTTGTCCTTCTCAGTAAAGCCTCAAACAAACATAAAATTGTCCAACACTGAAATGGGCTATTTCTATGTGAATTAACGAGGCGGAACACCCCTCAATTCAAACTGTTAAAAATAGAACTTGTTAAAAAATAATTTGAAATTGGCAAGTTGAAACAGCCTATAGATGATTAGCAGGCAGCGAGGGTTAACTGCCCTGTTGCGTAACAATCACATTTTGGAACAGTTGAGTGCATTCTGACATCACTTGCATAAAACAACTCATGCTGGAGCGACCGTTAGCGATATTTGGAACTCGCGTATGAAAAGGTTAACACCACTTAACAAATATTCATAACTTTTGGGTTGTGTGTGTGCTGGTGGGTGTGCTTAAAGTAAAGCTCCCTTTTACAACCTGATCCGGGTACTTTTAGACTTTATAACACTGCAGAATTTCAATAACTGCTCTCCAAAGACGACAGCCTCGGGAAGAATTTCAACGAGAGAGATGAGGACACCCCCATCCTCTCCTGGAAGAGAAAATGTAAATGTCATTGGTATTCAATATGCTAAATCTTAATCAACAACACACAGGTTTTTAATTCCAAACAAAACATAAGCAATTCTGTTCACCAGGTGTCCACTGTCCTCCCTCCATTCATGAATAATTTGTTTGAATCCATCCCAACGTTTATGTAGCTTGTACTACCCTTCGACATGGCGACATTCCTCTCACCACCGAGTCTTAACAATTTACTCCCGTATATGCCCTATGTCTCTCTCTTCCCCATGATTTTGCGTAACCACAGCACTACAACATTGAAGTAATTTTAGGTTTGGTAACTCGAATACTGTCGCTTGACAGAATTGCTTTTTCAAAACTCTACAAACAATTACTCAATATTAACTCCACTCTAATTTCTCGTGACCCCCTCCTTACTTCCGTCAATTCTATACAGCTATTTCAGAAAAAGACAGAATAAAGTGTCTCACGAGATGAAAAAATACGGTTTTCTGAGTTTGCGAGGAGTGTTTGGCTGTGCCAATTTGAACTTGTTACCTTTTTTTAGAATCCATTCCCCTGTCATTTCGTATAAACATGGATAATAGTTGTATTGCTTTCGATTCTGCCCCTGTTACCTTGCTGAGTGTCATACTTTTTCCTGTTGTAAATTTTGCCTATTTCGAGCTTCCTTGTGCCTTGCTCTCGAGTGTCTGCTGTTTTTCTTCTGCTAATGTGGCAAACGCCTGAATCACAGCATTCCCTCCAGAGGGAGCGGGTGCAGTAGGTTCCCCTGCTGCCCTACACTCACTTTTCCAATGACCCACGGCCCCACACCTAAAACAGGGCTCTGACGCCTATAACACCTTGGGACTGATTCACTGCCCTTTCCTCCTTGTTTCTTTGTCTTACCTTGGTCATTGAAACCACTGTTAGTGACTTTTACTGTGGCTGTATTAACCACACGCACGGTTGCGAAGTGAGCAGAATTAGATTCCACTCTTAAGGCCGGCTGTACTATTTCATCCCAGTGAAAATGTTGATCTACCACCCCCGCAATAGCCGTTTTGATAACAGGTTTGCTTGCTGGTCTATTGCACTTTTGATTTTTCCTTTGTCATTGTGCCAACTCACAACAGCATCTCTGAATTCATTATTAGATTTGAATTTTTCGTCCGCATGGAAGTGCTGACCAATTTTATCCACTTTGCTCAATTTAACCATTACTTGAATTGCTAGTTTGATTGTGCACTTCTTTTAGTGCATCCATGGCTTTACTATAGTTTTCCTCTTATATACCCCCTTTTCGGGAGTGTCAGAAACCACGGATGCCATTCCAATGGTGGCTATTTCTGCGCCTCCCTCAACGTTGTTTATGATGTTTGGTTTTCCTCATTCACGGCTCTAATACACACCCTCTGCTAACTATTTTCGAAGATAGTAATACCCACTTCCCCGGAGAGTATTTATGCTATTTGTGCCTATTAATTAGTCACGGCACCTGATACCTTGTATTTGAACCAATACTGAAGCGTCTGCTAATTTACTACTGGTGAATACGGCTGACCTAATGTCTTACACCAGTGTTACGCCTCAAATATCACTGTCAACACACAACCACAATTATTCACAGTTGTCTCCCTATTTCCACAATCTGCATAAAGCAACCTCACTCCTTATTGTTATCGTTTTGCTTTTCTAACCATGAATGTGGCTCTCCTCCAGAACTTATAGGAAACCTTTTGTCACCATCCACATTCCCTCCTGTTGACTTTCTCCATGGACTACTTCTCTACAACTTACAGGGACCACCCTGTCCGGGACTTCTTGCCCTCCACAGGGACCACCCTGTCCGGGACTTCTTGCCCTCCACAGGGACCACCCTGTCCGGGACTTCTTGCCCTCCACAGGGACCACCCTGTCCGGGACTTCTTGCCCTCCACAGGGACCACCCTGTCCGGGACTTCTTGCCCTCCACAGGGACCACCCTGTCCGGGACTTCTTGCCCTCCACAGGGACCACCCTGTCCGGGACTTCTTGCCCTCCACAGGGACCACCCTGTCCGGGACTTCTTGCCCTCCACAGGGACCACCCTGTCCGGGACTTCTTGCCCTCCACAGGGACCACCCTGTCCGGGACTTCTTGCCCTCCACAGGGACCACCCTGTCCGGGACTTCTTGCCCTCCACAGGGACCACCCTGTCCGGGACTTCTTGCCCTCCACAGGGACCACCCTGTCCGGGACTTCTTGCCCTCCTCCACAGGGACCACCCTGTCCGGGACTTACCCTTTATCCACGACCGGTCGTAACACAATAGGACTTCTGAATAAACTCAAGCTTTTAGATTTGTATCCTATAATTAGTTATTTATCCTATGACTCACCTCCCCAAGATGTCAGACTGAGTGTAGGAACTGTGCCTACCTTGTTTGTTGTTTTGCGCCCGCTCCTGCTCCACTGATTCGGACTCTCTAGTTTGTTTGACTGTTAATCGTGGAAAATCCTGCTGACAATGCCAACTGTTTGGTTCAGACAGAGTGAAAAACTGACAACTAGTCAAAGCTCAAACCAGGTTTATTCACCCACTGGGTCAAACATTTGAAAAGATATGGTTCCACCAGCACAACTATTTATACCCGCCTATTAGTCTTCTCCTTGCACATATAGGCAGCCAATACATCTCTGTTGCTAGGCAGGAACTTACGTGGTGTGTGTAATAGAACTGTTCCTTGTCACTTCATCTGACCTGACCTGACCTCAGCCCACCTCCTCCCTAATCCACGGCTATTCAACCTTATCAGCGACTGAAACCAGACTGTTGCCCTTTTGTCCTCTCCATAAGATCCATGAGATTTAACAATTACATTATACATGAATAAATATATATTTAAAGTTAGAATCCAACACCTTGATTAACCAGGTCAATCTATGTCATGGAAAGAACAGGTGTTCCTATTGTTTTGTACACTCAGTGTAGACCCTTTATCTTCACCATAGCCCACACATCACTCTCTTAGACCTATGAATCTCCAGCGCTCCGATTCACTTTGACTAGGTTAGGGCCCTATAAAATCCGCGATATATAGAAGCTGGACGGAATCACAGAATCCAGACAATAAAACGGAAATCAACAATATTCAAAAATTTATTGAACTTAGTAGGGAATCAACTAAATGTATTAATTTGCCCAATTGATCACAAGACATGAACAGAAGGCATCAGTGATTTGTATTTCTTGCAACTTTCTGATGAGGCAATGACAATTCCCCGTCTGTATGTGCAGTGCACGCAGCTACCACTTTGTGTAGCCGTTAGCGATGATGCTAATAAAACATCTTGGAAAAGATGGAAAGGCTTCCCCTTAAACCTTGTCAATGAAATGTTAACTACAAAGTAGTCTATACATACCTGGCAGAATGATACAGTATCATGATTATTTGCATCAATCCAATTGCTGTGGACTTAAAACATCGAATTTAGTTTTTTTTACTATTTTAAAAAGTGTGATTTTTGAGTGAAAACCTGAAAAAACAAGGGACAATGAATGGAAACCTGGGAAAAAAATATACACATTTTATAGGGCCCTATTACTGTCAATCCCCAAAAATACTGTCACACATTGCACTCTTAGCGAATAGCTCCAGCACGCTTATGTCACCTTCTGGCCTATATCCTATAGCCATCTGCAGAAAAGCTCCAGCCTCTCTTTTTGTGTATCTGAAAACCCCACATTTTTCAAACTGGCTCTTGTCATGCTTCAGCATAAGCCTTACGTAACAGCCTGCAACCCTTTACTCTTCATAGATATTACTAAAGCAGAGTTCTAACTAATAATAGTCACAATGATTATAATCTCGAATCCCCACAAACCCAAATGTATCAAGAGAACGAGGAAGTAGCCTATGATGTAAATTCGACAATCTGCTTTTCCAACTTATGCTGCCTTTCACCAAGATGAATTTAGAAG
The DNA here is from genome assembly GCF_034236695.1 of Oncorhynchus nerka. Lineage (NCBI taxonomy): Eukaryota > Metazoa > Chordata > Actinopteri > Salmoniformes > Salmonidae > Oncorhynchus > Oncorhynchus nerka. The sequence goes on along the minus strand of NC_088415.1, from coordinate 45,644,834 downwards.
CTGGGCAGTAGCAAAGCCCCAGGTGTGCCCAATAAGCTACTTATTCACTCAACTCCATCATGAATGGGCGGATGCGGCAGCGAATCACATTAGCTCTATTCCCGTTGTAGCCACTCAGTGCATTATTGTCAATGCCATCGTGTCGGGTTATGACAAAAATCATCCCATTCCGTGAGAGCGGCACTGTCTCTCGTCGTGGTAACGGTTTATGCTCTGGTACAGCTGGGGGGGGGGCTGGCTTACTACAGTAAAGTGACTGGTGAAGAGGCCTCATTGTGGAGAGGTGCTCAGTCTTCAGCTTTCTATATCTGTCTTCTGGGGGACCAATGATGTCACCGCTTGGAGTAGTAGACAAAGCTGTCGTCTTGTGTGTGAGAAGCCTGGTGGTTTTTAATACAGGCATATTTGCGTCTGTGTGTGTGTTTTGGATCTTGGGTTTAATCTCTTTGGAAAACTGTCCAGCATAGGATGCCATGGACATAAATACATTTATTTCAGGTAGTCACTCTGCTGCATTCTCAAGTAAAGGACACATACTTCACGCTCTCAAACTCGGCCCTACTCCGACTCCTTTTCCTCTTCGTACCATAGGCGTTCAGCTCACATAAGAGGTGGAGAGAGGATTGAGACAGTGAGGAGTGAATGAAGACCCAACTGTTGATAGAGCGGGAGGGAGAAATGGGAAATAGAGCGAGAGCGCAGTACTCTGTCGTCTTCTCTCCCCAGTGGTATTATTAGGAGCCCTGAGGGAGAAGACCGATCATGTCAGCCGCACTGGAGCTTTACTGTGTTATAATGTAAGGTACAGGGGCTACACACCAACAAATGCACATCTTGTTTGATATAAATTGAGTGTAGAAAACGTTAGGAACACCTTCCTAGCATTGAGTTGTGCACCTTTTTACCCCCAGAACAGTCTCAATTTGTTGGGGCATGGGCTCTAGAAGGTGTCAAGCCTTACCCATGTTGACTCAATGCTTCCCAAAGTTGTCTCAAGTTGGCTGAATGTCCTTTGGGTGGTGGACCATTTTTGATGCACACGGGAAACTGTTGAGCTGGAAAAACCCAGCAGTGATTCAGTTCTTGACACACTCAAACCATACCCCATTCAAAGGCACTTAAGTCATTGTCTTGCCCAGTTAACCTCCTGAATGGCAAACATTCACTCTCCATGTCTCAAGGCTTAAAATTCCTTCTTTAACCGGTCTCCTCTCCATCTGAACGGATTGAAGTGGATTTAACCAGGTCAGTCTGTCATGGAAAGAGCAGTACCTAATGTTTTGTACACTCAGTGTGTTTTTTAAATTATATATATATATTATTTTCATACCCAAAATCCAATTATATTCAGTGATGCTAGCCATGGCATGCTTTGTTTAGTACTGCTTAATCACATACTGTATCACAAATGCACTGTCGCCATTGCATAATCAACCATCTAATACGGTTTGACTTTTCTTGACCTGGAAAACAATAGAGCACAGCGAAATAGTTCTAGTTGGCCTAACTAACAGGTGCCTGGGAGGGTGTGTGGCAGGTAATGTGCCCTGAAGTAAAATATTTACTTGTTTAACCTGTTGCTTCTACTAGAGCTCTGGAAATGCAAATGCGCTACGCTAAATGCTAATAGTATTAGTTAAAACTCAAAAGTTCATTAAAATACACATGCAGGGTATCGAATTAAAGCTACACTCGTTGTGAATCCAGGCAACAAGTCAGATTTTTAAAATGCTTTTCGGCGAAAGCATGAGAAGCTATTATCTGATAGCATGCAACACCCCAAAAGACCCACAGGGGACGTAAACAAAATAATTAGCATTTCGGCGTTACACAAACCGCACAATAAAATAGAAAACATTCATTACCTTTCACCATCTTCTTTGTTGGCACTCCTAGATGTCCCATAAACACTATTTGGGTCTTTATTTCGATTAAATCGGTCCATATAAAGCCTAGATATCGTTATATGTAGACTGTGTGATAAACGAAAAAAACATAGTTTCAAAACGTAACGTCATTTTTTTAAATTCAAAAGTCGGCGATAAACTTTCACAAAACACTTGAAATACGTTTGTAATGCAACTTTAGGTATTAGTAAACGTTAATAAGCGATAAAATTCATCAGGAGGCGATGTAAAGATCATTAGCTGTCCGTCTGGAAAAATGTCCGGCTAGAAACTCAACGAAAATATCCGGTCCTAGACCGGATTAGATACGGTGTCCTGTATGTGTTTGACCAAGAAAAAACTCGAAGGGAAATGACAAGACTCTAGACACCCTGTGGAAGCTGTAGGTACTGCAACCTCAGTCAATTAATTGTGGTTCACGTTTATCAATGGGTTCAAGTAGCGCATGGATATATTTTCCCCATTTTCAGTGATCAGTTTTTCCTGTGCTTTTCGATGTAAATGCCGTTCTGGTAAAGCCACAGCAGTGATTTAACCAGTTTTTTAAACGTCTGAGTGTTTTCTATCCACACAGACTAAGCAAATGCATATACTATATTCCTGGCATGAGTAGCAGGGCGCTGAAATGTTGCGCGATTTTTAACAGAATGTTCAAAAAAGTAGAGGGTCGACTGAAGAGGTTAAATCATACAGACAGCTTGAAAAATGATACTGTCCTATTTCGCAACAAAGCCTCCTTCACTCACGCCGCCAAAAACAGCCTCGTAAAACTGACTATCCTACCTATCCTCGACTTCAACGACGTCATTTACAAAATAGCTTCCAATACTCTACTCAGCAAACTGGATGCAGTCTATCACAGTGCCATCTTTTTTGTCACCAAAGCCCCTTATACCACCCACCACTGTGACCTGTATGCTCTAGTCGGCTGGCCCTCGCTACATATTCGTCGCCAGACCCACTGGCTCCAGGTCATCAAAGTCTATGCTAGGTAAAGCTCCGCCTTATCTCAGCTCACTGGTCACGAATACAACACCCACCCGTAGCACGCGCTCCAGCAGGTATATCTCACTGGTCATCCCCAAAGCCAACACCTCTTTGGCCGCCTTTTCTTCCAGTTCTCTGTTGCCAATGACTGGAACGAATTGCAAAAATTGCTGAAGCTGGAGACTTATATTTCCCTCACTAACTTCAAACATCAGCTATCTGAGCAGCTAACCGATCGCTGCAGTTGTACATAGCCCATATGTAAATAGCCCATCCAATCTACCTACCTCATCCCCATAGTTTTTATTTACTTTGCTGCTCTTTTGCACACCAGTATTTCTACTTGCACATCATCATCTGCTCATCACTCCAGTGTAAATTTGCTAAACTGTAATTACTTCGCTACTATGGCCTATTTATTGCCTTACCTCCATTTGCACACACTGTATATGGATTTATTTTTTCTTCTATTGTTATTGACTGTACACTTCTTTATTCCACGTGTAACTCTGTGTTGTTTGTGTCACACTGCTTTGCTTTATCTTGGCCAGGTCGCAGTTGTAAATGAGAACTTGTTCTAAACTAGCTTACCTGGTAAAGGTGAAATAATATTAAAATAACAATGTTGCTGTGAAGACATGCCTAACAGCCCTCCCTGTTCTCTTCTCTCTCTCATCCCTCCCAGAACTCAATACGGCATAATCTGTCCCTGAACAAGTGTTTTCTCAAAGTGCCTCGCTCTAAAGATGACCCTGGAAAAGTAAGTATTCCCTGACCACTATAGTCTGAGTACATATTTCACCTTAAATGACCACATGTTTTGGTAGGAGAAAAGAGTTGAGTGTTTTCTATCAAATCGCCCACAAATGAGGTTGAAAATGATGCGTCATTTCGACATGCTCACACTCCTCCATGCACAACGAGAAGAATGAGGAAAACCAATGGAAAGAGGAATTGTTTGAGGATTTTTGGAGGAAAGACAGTACAGGCTGTGATTAGAAGAAAAAAACAACAAACAAAAGCACAAAGGTGAGGTAGAATCATTCGGGACATTGTAACTGATGTGGACAGTGTTAATTACACTAAAATACACATTTAATAGCTAAAAAGTGCATTGTTTAAAATCGGTGCATTATTTGAATAAGTGCATGCATTAATGATAATCAACTCTAATGAAAACAAATTCTAAAAATAATATTGGCAGCAGTTGCAGGAGCTTTCCATTTTGATTTACCAGCTGAAAAGAACTCTGAACATTCTAAACAGCAGCGTTTGTTTGTGATGCTAAGGGAAACCCCAGAGACAATCTGATTATACCCTAATTGGAGACAAGAATTACATCTCTGACCTGCTCTTCTATACAATGCATACTGCTGCTTGGTATTCTGCCGCATGTAGGTACTTTGGCCATGCCAGAAAGGGAGGAATCACTAATGGTTCGACAGATCTTGGTATATGAAGAGGAGCCTGATAATCAACTCTTCACCATTAACCCTTTGACGCGTACAATCACATATTTGTGATCATTGTTGAGTGATCCCTGCAGCTTACGATCTCATATGTGATTGGAACAGTAGTAACATAACGTATGATGCAACAAATGCGCCTAAACACCATTGTCTGAACAGCATCTAAATATGTTTTGGTACTGATGGAAAATAGGTCTTAAAATGTATTCCTCAATTTTACACTTTATTGCAAAAGATAAATGCGTCATCCATGCATCACACCAAACTCATTCCATAAACCAGTCTAAATAACAGGGAACCTGTTTTTTTGTTTTGACTTAGATGAAGATCAGATCTAATTTTATGACCAATTTATGTAGAAATCCAGATAATTCCAAAGGGATCACATACTTTTTATTGCCACTGTATAATGTGAAGAAATAGCTTAATAGTTTATCAATGTTTTAAGTTATGCGTACAGAACTGTTGCGTCAGCCTCATTGCGTAATTAAAAAAAAAAATGCAAGTGGCTGTATTAATTTGATCTATCGCATCCAATAACTATTCCTTACTATGTTTGGAATATTTATTAGACTGACATAGGCTTGTGCTTTTGCAGTTCGTTAGGCCTACTCATCTTGTTGGCTGACAAAGTAAATGTGGACATGAAATGTCTTCCAATATCTTCAATAAGCACCTCGGAATTGCATAAGGATGTGCACAGTTGCGCCCCCGATGTGTCTGTCTTCACTTGTAGCCTGTGAGAAAGAACCCGATCACGTGATGGAGAACCGTGTGCGTGAGAGGTGCAGGAGCAGGCAGCACTCAAGGAGAAGGGCTGCAGAAGGCATGGATTCTTTTAGGGTGAATTACAGCCACAAAGGGGATGCCGCCAGGAAATTCAAGACATTATCAAGAGCTTCTCAAATTGTGAATGAGAGACTGACGAAGTGCGTACAAGCTGTGCAATAAACAAAGCAGAGCTCATGCCTTTCAAGCGACTTTTTTCAAACCATCATACAGCCTTACAATGTATTCCAAATTAAAACATGTAGAACAACTAAAGTTAAATTAATACTTACAAATTAAGGGTATAGGAGAACCTATTTCTTTGTTAACCGCTCAACACAGAATGTGCGCACTCATTTGGAGATAATATCTTTTATTTTTTTCAGCATTGTTCAATTGTATTCTTCATACTATAAAATAATGCTACCAAATATAAGCAAATCTTCTCTGCTAAATTAACTAGTGTAGCCCACAGCCATATGGCATAGCCAGATCAGGACCTAACATAAGGACAACTCCGAGTATGCTATTCTGTTCTTCTGAAATAGTCTACATTTTCTTCACATCATGTGTCTTTAGACTTGTCTAAAATAAATAATGGATTTATTGTGAAGGTGTAAGCTATATTATATGGATTTATTAGAGTTTTGAAAATGTAGATGCTCCAAAGGTCTGCATCAGTGGCATGTATGTGGAAGCCAGGATATGCTTTGTTTGTTAATTAACGGTCAATAACCGTGAGACTGACAGTTATTTCCTTGACAACCAGCGGCTGACGAAATAGGTGACTCCAATGGGGAAATTTCTCTGAGATCGACTGCTATTCCCTGGCATGTCAATCAGTAAGCCACTGTATGGTGCCCAACAACAGCAAATGCCTTAGTCTGTCAAGCAACAACTTAAATGGGTCTGAACATCTTGTAATTCACACATGTTCTAATGATTGAGGGCAATGAGAGGACATGTAGCTCCTGCAATGCAGCAAGTGGCAGCCAGCGCTGCAGAGAGATTTCCTAATACCAAAATCACTATGTCCGCCGTGTTGCCCGTGTTGTGCCCTTCCACATTATTCAGAGCAACAATGCTGAGGTGTCTAGACGCTGTGCGCTCTCGGACAATGTTTACCTAGCAAACCACCGTGACATTCACCCCCAGCTGATGTATGACCTAGTACACTTTGAACAAACAGGGTGTCAAGGTGTTTGCTAGGAAACTGAAAGAAAGTGCTCTGGGACAAAGCAAAACCCAAATAAGAGGAACTCTGCCATACATCCTCCAAGATCGTGACCATCAGCCCCCACCCAGAGAGACCACTATATACCACCGGGCCACATCCAGAGAGACCAGCTCCACCCTGCACCATTGGGCCCCTTCCAGACAGGCCAACTCCACCTTGCACCATCGGGCCCCTTCCAGACAGACCAGCTCCACCATCGGGCCCCTTCCAGACAGACCAGCTCCACCCTGCACCACCGGGCCCCTTCCAGAGGCCAGTACCACCCTACACCATCAGGTCCCTTCCAGAGAGGCCAGCTACACCATTAGGCCCCATCAAGTGGCCAGCACCTCGCTACCTACCCCCCATGCTAACAGGACAACACCCCAATCAAAAAACCAACAGTCCACAAGATGGCTATGCAGAAGTGGCACGAAGAATAGAGCACCCTACTGCAGCTGACCTAAACCAGAGAAGGCATCTGCAGAACATAATATTCAACAAATCCATTAATTCCTTTTTTGTAAGTATCAGAAATATAATTATTAGAATTACATCCTATTATCATTGAGTTCAGTTTTAGATAAGTTACCCTGGAAAGGGTTAAAGTTAGCTCATGTAAATATATGTAGCCTCAAAAACAAAGTTCATGAGATTAGTAATTTGCTAATTGAGACAGACTCTTAAGCCTGTGTCAAAAAAGAAATTTGGACACAATTTGTGTGACATCTTAAGCAACTTTGCTGACACACGAAGAAATTCAAACACAATTGCATGCAACACCCAATTCTGTCATACATCATGGTTTCATCAAAATAAATGTATCACATGCGCTGTATACTGGTATAGACTTTACAATGAAATGCTTGCTTACAAACCTTTCCCAACGATGCAGTTTCTAAAATAATAATCCCAAATAAAATAGTAACTAACGCAAGAGTAATACATAAAATACACAAGAATGGAGCTATATACAGGGAGTACCAGATCAGTGTGCAGAGGTAGATATCTACAAGAAGGCAGGGTAAAGTGATTAGGCATCTGGATAGATAAGAGTAGAAGCAGCAAATGATGAGTGTTTGTGTGTTATGTTTGACTGTGTAAAGAATTTGTGTGGGAGTGGGCGTAGGGTCAGTGTAGGGTCAGTGCAAGATAGTTTGGGTACAATTAATTGACAATTTAGCATTCTTATTGCTTGGTGGTAGAAGCTGTGTCGGAGCTTGTTGGTCCGAGAGCTGATGCTCCGGTATCATTTGCCAGACTGTAGCAGAGTGAACAGTCTATGGCTTGTTTTCGGGCCTTCCTCTGACACCGCCTGATATAAAGGTCCTGGATGGCAGGGAGCTCATCCCCAGTGATGTACTTGGCTGTCCGCACAGACCTTTTGGTAGCGCTTTGCGGTCAAGGGCGGTGCAACTGCAATACTAAGCGGTGTTGCAGTCTGGCATTATGCTTTCGAAGGTGCAGCTGTAGAACTTTTTGAGCCTCTTGAGAGCGAAGAGGCAGTGCCGTTCCCTCTTCACGACTGTGCGGGTTTATGTGGACCATATTAAGTCCTTAGTGATGTGGATGTCAAGGAACTGAAAGCTCTCGACTCGCTCCACATCAGCCATGTGGATGTGGGCGTGCTCTCCCCTCTTTCTCCTATAGTCCACGATCAGCTCCTTAGTCTTACTGATGTTGAGGGAGAGGTGGTTGTCCTGGCACCACACTGTTAAGTCTCTTACTTCCTCCCTGCAGGTTGTTGACTCATCGCCGTTGATTTGCTCACTTATTCTTGTCACTCGTCCACCTAATGCCCGCATTCTCCACCAATGTGAGCAAGTAATGGGACCAAGTCATTTGGTGTCACTCTAAAGCGGAACGGTGGAATAAACGAGTCAGGAGTAGGTTTTCTTGATTGAACACAGTTCTCTATTGAGAGATTTCTGACAATAAAAAACACTCCAACACAATCAAATGAGAATCTCCCAAGGAACAACGTACCTCTTCTTCTTTAGATGACACAGGAACACAAGACTATCTTTAAACTATAACAACAATCACAGATTTGTCACCGTCTTAATTGCTTACCTTGTCTCACATGCAGTTTTGGGCTACTATCCGTGAGCCCAGCCTTCCCTCTAGTGGTCCTTCCACACTAGGCAAGTCAGTTAAGAACAAATTCTTATTTACAATGACGGTCTACCAAAAGGCAAAAGGCCTCCTGTGGGGACGGGGGCCTAGGATTAAAATAAATACAATTTAAATAGGACAAAACACACATCACAACAAGAGAGACAACACCCCATAAAAATAGACCCAAGACAACAAAATCGCAACGCAGCAACAACACTGCATGGGAGCAACACAACATAACAACAACATGGGAGCAACACAACGTGGTAGTAGCAACAAACATGATACAAACATTATTGGGCACAGTCAACAGCACAAAGGTAGAGACAACAATACATCACACAACTGTCAGTAAGAGTGTCCATGATTGAGTCTTTGAATAAAGAGATTGAGATAAAACTGTCCAATTTGAGTGTTTGTTGCAGCTCGTTCCAGTCGCTAGCTGCAGGGAACTGAAAAGAGGAGGGACCCAGGAATGTGTGTGCTTTGGGGACCTTTAATGAGGGCTGCAGTAGGATGAGGGCTGCAGTAGGATGAGGGCTGCAGTAGGATGAGGGCTGCAGTAGCATGAGGGCTGCAGTAGGTATCTCAGAAGCCTAAGAGGGTTTTATAAATAAGCATCAACCAGTGGGTCTTGCGACGGGTATACAGAGAGGACCAGTTTACAAAGGAATATAGAGTGCAATGATGTGTCCTATAAGGAGCATTGGTGGCAAATCTGATGGCCGAATGGTAAAGAACATTTAGGCGCTCGAGAGCACCCTTACCTGCCGATCTATAAATGATGTCTCTGTAATCTAGCATGGGTAGGATGGTCACCTGAATCAGGGTTAGTTTGGCAGCTGGGGTGAAAGAGGAGTGATTACGGTAGAGGAAACCAAGTCTAGATTTAACTTTAGCCTGCCGCTTTGATATGTGCTGAATACTTACAATACTTTATTTATTGAATACAAAGTGTTCTGTGGTGGGTAAATGCGAGTGTGAAAACTCCATCAGCATTGCAGTTCTTGACAAACTAACACCAGTGCGCCTGGCCCCGACTACCATACCCCGTTCAAAGGCACTTCAATCTTTTGTCTCACCCTTTGAATGGCACACATACGTAATCCATGTCTCAAGGCTTAAAAATCATTCTAGAACATGTCTCCTCCCCTTCAGAGAGGATTTAACAAGTGACATCAATAAGGGATCATAGCATTCACCTGGTCAGTGTAAGTCATGGAAAGAGCAGGTGTACAGTGGAGTTGCATACCAAGACGACATTGAATGTTCCTGAGTTGCCTCGTTCCAGTTTTGACTTAAATCTAGCAATGATCAAGATTATTGTGCAATCCAGGTGTGCAAAGCTCTTAGAGACTTAACCTGAAAGACTCACAGCTGTATTCAGTGCCAAAAGTGATTTTAACATGTATTGACTCAGGGGTGTGAATACTTATGTAAATGAGAGACTTTTTGTCATGTAGTGTATGTGAACACCTACTTGTCTAACATCTCATTCCAAAATCATGGGCATTAATATGGAGTTGGTCCCACCTTTGCTGCTATAACAGTCTACTCTTCTGGGAAGGCTTTCCACTAGATGTTGGAACATTGATGCATGGACTTGCTTCCTTTCAGCCACGTGCATTAGTGAGGTCGGGCACTGATGTTGGGGGATTAGGCCTGGCTCACAGTCATGGTTCCAATTCATCCCAAAGGCGTTCGATGGGGTTGAGGGGTCAGTCAAGTTCTTCCACACCAATTTTGAGAAACCATTTCGCTATGGACCATGCTTTGTGCACAGGGCCATTGTCATGCTGAAACAGGAAAGGGCCATTCCCAAACTGTCGCCACAAAATTGGAAGCACAGAATCGTCTATAATGACATTGTATGCTGTAGCGTTAAGATTTCCTTTCACTGGAACTAAGGGGACTAGCTCGAACCATGAAAAACAGCCCCAGACCGTTATTCCTCCTCCACCAAACTTTGCAGTTGAAACTATGCGTTCGGCCAGGTAGCGTTCTCCTGGCATCCGCCAAACCCAGATTCGTCCGTCTGCCATATGGTGAAGTACGATTCATCACTCCAGAGAACGTGTTTCCACTCCAGAGTCCAATGGCGGCGAGAATTGCACCACTCCAGCCGACGCTTGTCACTGCGCATGGTGATCTTAGGCTTGTGTGCGGCTGTTCGGCCATGAACATCCAATTCATGAAGCTCCCGACGAACCGTTTTTGTGCTGACATTGCTTCCAGAGGCAGTTTGGAACTCGGGAATGAGTGTTGCAACCGAGGACACTCTATGTGCTCCTGTTCTATGAGCTAGTGTGACGTACTACTTCACGGCTGAGCTCTTGTTGCTTCTAGACGTTTCCACTTTACAATAACAGCACTTACAGTTGACCGGGGCAACTCTAGCAGGGCAGAAATTTGACGAACTGACTTGTTGGAAAAGTGGCATCCTATGACTGCCATTCGGTACCGAGATGAGATCCTCAGACCCCTTGTGAGACCATATGCTGGTGCGGTTGGCCCTGGGTTCCTCCTAATGCAAGACGATGCTAAACCTCATGTGGCTGGAGTGTGTCAACAGTTCCTGCAAGAGGAAGGCATTGATGCTATGGACTGGCCCGCCCGTTCCCCAGACCTGAATCCAATTGAGCACATCTGGGACATCATGTCTCTCGCTCCATCCACCAACGCCACGTTGCACCACAGACTGTCCAAGAGTTGGCGGATGCTTTAGTCCAGGTCTGGGAGGAGATCCCTCAGGAGACCATCCGCCACCTCATCAGGAGCATGCCCAGGCGTTGTAGGGAGGTCATACAGGCACGTGGAGGCCACACACACTACTGAGCCTCATTTTGACTTGTTTTAAGGACATTACATCAAAGTTGGATCAGCCTGTAGTGTGGTTTTCCACTTTAATTTTGAGTGTGACTCCAAATCCAGACCTCCATGGGTTGATACATTTGATTTCCATTGATAATTTGTGTGATTTTGTTGTCAGCACATTCAACTATGTAAAGAAAAAAGTATTTAATAAGAATATTTCATTCATTCAGATCTGTGTGTTATTGGATGTGTTATTTTAGTGTTCCCTTTATTTTTTTGAACAGTGTATGTTTTCACTTTGTCATTAATTTAATCAATTTTGAATTCAGGCTGTAACTCAACCAAATATGAAATGTCAGTGTATGAATACTTTCTGAAGACACTGTCCATACCCCAACAGACATGCCACTATGAGTTTCTTCACAGTACCCAAACCAAAAACAGATTTTTTTGCGTCGCTATCAGTTATGTGTAGAAAAAACGTTGGCCAGTAACCAAAAGGTCGCTCGTTCGATTCCCTGAGCCATCAAGGTGGAAAAATCTGCCATTCTGCCCTTGAGTAAGGCAGTTAACCCCCCCAACAACTGTTCTCTGGGCTCCAGGCGCCGACTACGTGGACATCGCCCCCGCACCTCTCTGATTCAAAGGGGTTGGCTTAAATGCGGAAGATACATTTTGGTTGAATGCATTCAGTTGTGCTACTGGCTAGGTATCCCCTTTCCATGTCATCGTGAATGCTCTGCCACCAGAGGTTACTCAGGCAAAAAGCAAAAACGGATCAAATCCTATTTTATCTCAGCACCTCTCCTCTTTCTAAAGATTTGATTTAACTGTCCTGTATATAAGAATATGAATTTGTGTATATACTGTAGGAATAGTATATGACTAATATTTTCGTTCTTTCCAATGTATAACTCTTATTTTCTTATGTATGTAATGTTCTTGTCTATCTATGACTGTTCTGTACTTTGTCTTGTATTTGTACATTTTATGTAGACCTCAGGGAGAGTAGCTGCTGCATGTGCTGTAGCTAATGGGATCCTAATAAAGTCAACTCAATCAACTCCTGGTCTTGGACTAGGGTAGTCCTGATCAGAGTTAGACAAGCACACACCGGTAAGAGGAGGAGGAGGAGGAGGAGGATGGAAGGTGTTAAGCCCCCCAATCCTCAGAAGGCTCACAGCCCGAGTCTCAGGCTTCAGTCGAACGTCCAGATCTTCTAGATATGCTGAGCAACATAGACAATGGGCAATTGCTTGCAGCGCACAAGGGCCCAGGATACAGGACGGAAAGCTCTGCCTAGGTACCTGTACGAGCAACCCCTCCAGATGCCACAGACCTCTATGCCCACACCTGGACACGGTTCCCCTTCCAGGGAAAACTTCTCCCCGCCACCCTGCCCTGGCATCTGGCTACTCAGCTTGTCCCATGTCGGCAATCTACCTGGACCCGGCTACTGGCTACTCATCTCCAGCTTACTCAGCTACAGGTCACCCTGCCCTGGCTTATCCGGCTCAGGAGTAACCAGCCCTCAATGTACTACTCAGGGCCGGACCCAGGGTTGTACTCTTACCAGCCGGATGCAGCTGCTGTGGTCTTCACATATCCACCTAAGCTAAGCATCCAGTACAGCCCCTGAGCCAGCAGCAGCCCCAGCAGAGACTGGCAGCACCCGAGGCCAGCAGTTTTATCCAGTGCCGCAGCCTACACATACTCACTTCAACAGCCAGTGTTCCCGCCGTAACCAAGCTCTTCTGCGTTGACTGTCTCAGCTCCCCTCACAGAACAATGCCAAATTCAAAAGCCATATTTACACCACATAGCCACAAGCTCACCACACCGTGCTGTACCTAGCACAATGGCTGAAGATGGCAGCAGAGTGCCAGAGCGGCTGCAGAGCAGCCGGTGCCCATACCCAACACGAGAAGCTTGCAGCCTTTCAGCAGAAACGCTCTGGGGCAACAGAGCCTCTTCCACAGGAACTACCACCTGCACAGCCCACAGCAGGGGCCAAGTCAGAGGCTTACTGCTCCCTGTATGAAAGCAGGGACCGCTACCTCAACAAGTGTGAGAGATTCACCTCAATGACTGTCAAGCAAAAGCTCAAGTGGCTGAAGGACAAGAGACACTGTCTGCGGTGCGGCTCGTTGCACCCTGATGCTCGGTGCATCCTCAGGTGACTGTGTGACATCTGATGGCCAGCACCTCCATTGTCTGCTCACCAGTATCCTGACTCGAAGACGGATGACCGCATCCACCAGACATGGATGCCCCACAGAAAATGAAAAGCACCCTGCTACCCTTTCACATGGCAGCTATCCAGGCAATGGACACCAGCATGTGGTAACCCCGATCACACGGGGCGGTGCAGCGCTTCCAGAGATGCAGTCAAGTAACATGGTAAAATTCTAACGCAGTAAATCCGACAAAGTAAAGATTTGGGGTGTCTGTAGAAAATTGTCCTTCTATTCAGGATACTTGTTTATTCTTTTGAGGTGCAAGGCCTGCTAGAGGGGCGATAAGCTGCCCTCTGCTCTAATAACATGTTAGGGCATGTCTCCCCAGTGATCTTTCATTGGACCTCTTGATCTGTCCATCACCACCTTTGACCTGGCCCCAGGCCAATGGGCAGGGACAACTATAAAAACATTGTTCCACCCTAACCTGTCTTTAGTGCAGAGTTCTTCCAACAGAGACGTGGATTCCAATTTTAACTGAGTAGTGCATACCGGACTGCAAACTTACTGGACACTTTTCCTAACATGGTATGGTGCTAGTGGGTCAATGCAAAAAAAAGTACTTCAACTACTACTTCTATGATTCAATGCTGTGTGTGTTTGTGGCAATAAATGAGTGACTTGAGTATGTCTTCTGATGCGTCATTGTCTCTAGTTTAAACCGGCACTTCTTTTCAACATGAATTATGAAGTGGTTGGAAAGGTAAAGTGAAATTGCTGTGCCAGGAAAAGTGTTTGGTAGAAGAGGTTTCTATAGACATTGTTTGTGTTGTGTTTTTAAGAAATTGTATATGTATCTTTTTTTTTTACTGTGACAAGTGTACTGTATCTGTACTCATAATTACTGTGATCTGCCTAGTGCTGCGCTTTGATTCTGAATTCCATGCTACCATTCTTATAGGTTTTACCAATTTTGTTTTCACCAGAGTGTTTCTCATGGCCATAGGGATGTGAACCGTTGAAAAATGAATTGAGAGGAAATCAACTCAATAATTCAGCTGGAATCCGCAGCCGAGGCCTGTAGTTTGACACGGATGTTCTCACCTGATTAGCTCTACGTGGACCTGACCAGAGCCTTAACTCGCACAACAGGTCGAACCAATCAATAAAACTGCAGGGGAAACTCAATGTGCAACATGAGGATAGCCATACATTTATCCTGTTATACACTGTGGAGAACCTCTGAGATATAACGATAGCTACATCATGTACTCACGTTATCAACTTGTTCTGTAGCCCACCTCCCTGGGTTGTGATACTGAGGGGAAAAAAGAGGGTTAGAAAGAGAGAGGAGATTCGCAAGGAGACGAGCGCAGATAATCCATGTTTGTGTTCCTATATGAACTTCATTCTGTCAGGCGCAGTGGGCCTCCTAGGGAAAGAACAAGGGAGAACAGAGGGAAAGATATAGGGGCACGCTATGCTCTATATAGTGCATTACTTTTGGGCCTTATGGACGATGGTCAAAAGTAGTGCACTATATGGGGAATAAAGTGCCATTTGGGATGCAGAGAGTAATTGATTTACTCCACTTATGTCTTGTTGCTATGGGATGCTGCTGGGTTGGTGTAGAAAATAAGTGATGTATTATTGCTATATGTAGCAGAGTGATTTTTGTGGGATGACTTCATTTCAACATTTTATTTTTATTAGTGCTTACTATTTAACATCAAGTGGGTGGATTGTCAAGCAGGGAATCTGGTAAACCACTAATAGCATTTGTATGGCCCTAGTGTTAATATCTGGTTTGTTGTCGTCTCCAGGGTTCCTACTGGGCTATAGACACCAACCGTAAAGAGGACACACTTCCCACCAGGCCAAAGAAGAGGCCTCACTCTGGAGAAAGGGTGAGTACTGGACTGGTGTCAAAACTTGCTTTCGACACCGCCGACCTTTTCCAGCATGGGCCGACATACAATTTACACTGTTCCGATTTAATGGTCACCCACGGCGTGCACAAATGTTGCGGGATAGCAGGTTGGGCAACAAAATATCCCAGATTTACCGGGGGAGTCAGCTAAAATAAAGCATCACCTCACGGCCAGACTGCTCTGAACTATGTCATTGAGCATTGCATTATTGGCTTAATTTTAAACGACTAATGATGCGGTCTCATCTCGGCCTACAGTCATCCCCTATCTTCTTTGAGATGGTGATGACATGCCATGAAAAATCACGTCTCTCCTGCCTCTAAAGAATTAGCACTACACCACTGGTGTTCAGTGATCTGAGCGCCTGACTGAGCACCGAGAAGCAGCAGACCCATTCTCCCCCTACGCATCTACCACTGCCTCTGCCCTACCCATCACCACGGAAACAAAGCACAGGAAGAGTACTTTGCTTTACTCAGAAATATATCTTTCTTTCACTGTCAAAATATGTGTATTCTTAGTGGTTTTCTCTAGACCACTTGGCCACAGACAAAGCCTTTAGTCTGGTTTCCAATTTAATACATGTGTCCACTACTGTTCAAACGTTTGGGGTCACTTAGAAATGTCCTTGTTTTTGAAAGAAAAGCTAATTTTGTCAATTTTAAAATAACATCTAATTGATCAGAAGTACAGTGTAGACATTATTAATGTTGTAAATGACTATTGTAGCTGGAAATGGCTGCTGAGAATGGGCCTCTGTAGATATTCCATACTTTTATTTTTTTTTAATCCGCCATCACCCCTGTGTTCCAATGGCACGTTGTGTTAGCTAATCCAAGTTTATCATTTTAAAAGGCTAATTTATCATTAGAAAACAATTTTGCAACTATGTTAGCACAGATAAACTGTTGTGCTTATTTAAGTAAGTAATAAAACAGTCCTTCTTTAGACTAGTTGAGTATCTGGGACATCAGCATTTGTGGGTTTGATTACAGGCTCAAAATGGCCAGAAACAGAAACTTCTGAAATTTGTCAGTCTTCTTGTTCTGAGAAATGAAGGCTATTCCATATGAGAAATTGTCAAGGAACTGAAGATCTCGTACAACGCTGTGTACTACTACTAAATGGTACCTGCAAAACACCAGTCTCAATGACAACAGTGAAGAGGCGACTCTGGGATGCTGGCCTCAGAGTTGCAAAGAAAAAGCCATATGTCAGACTGGCCAATAAAAAGAAAAGATAAAGATGGGCAAAAGAACAGACACTGGACAGAGGAACTCTTCAAATCAAATCAAATTTATTTATATAGCCCTTCGTACATCAGCTGATATCTCAAAGTGCTGTACAGAAACCCAGCCTAAAGCCCCAAACAGCAAGCAATGCAGGTGTAGAAGCACGGTGGCTAGGAAAAACTCCCTAGAAAGGCCAAAACCTAGGAAGAAACCTAGAGAGGAACCAGGCTATGTGGGGTGGCCAGTCCTCTTCTGGCTGTGCCGGGTGGAGATTATAACAGAACATGGCCAAGATGTTCAAATGTTCATAAATGACCAACATGGTCGAATAATAATAAGGCAGAACAGTTGAAACTGGAGCAGCAGCACGGCCAGGTGGACTGGGGACAGCAAGGAGTCATCATGTCCTGGGGCATGGTCCTAGGGCTCAGGTCCTCCGAGAGAGAGAAAGAAGGAGAGAATTAGAGAACGTACACTTAGATTCACACAGGACACCGAATAGGACAGGAGAAGTACTCCAGATATAACAAACTGACCCTAGCCCCCCGACACAAACTACTGCAGCATAAATACTGGAGGCTGAGACAGGAGGGGTCAGGAGACACTGTGGCCCCATCCGAGGACACCCCCGGACAGGGCCAAACAGGAAGGATATAACCCCACCCACTTTGCCAAAGCACAGCCCCCACACCACTAGAGGGACATCTTCAACCACCAACTTACCATCCTGAGACGAGGCTGAGTATAGCCCACAAAGATCTCCGCCATGGCACAACCCAAGGGGGGGGCGCCAACCCAGACAGGATGACCACATCAGTGAATCAACCCACTCAGGTGACGCACCCCTTCCAGGGACGGCATGAGAGAGCCCCAGTAAACCAGTGACTCAGCCCCTGTAATAGGGTTAGAGGCAGAGAATCCCAGTGGAAAGAGGGGAACCGGCCAGGCAGAGACAGCAAGGGCGGTTCGTTGCTCCAGAGCCTTTCCGTTCACCTTCCCACTCCTGGGCCAGACTACACTCAATCATATGACCCACTGAAGACATAAGTCTTCAGTAAAGACTTAAAGGTTGAGACCGAGTTTGCGTCTCTGACATGGGTAGGCAGACCGTTCCATAAAAATGGAGCTCTATAGGAGAAAGCCCTGCCTCCAGCTGTTTGCTTAGAAATTCTAGGGACAATTAGGAGGCCTGCGTCTTGTGACCGTAGCGTACGTGTAGGTATGTACGGCAGGACCAAATCAGAGAGATGGGTAGGAGCAAGCCCATGTAATGCTTTGTAGGTTAGCAGTAAAACCTTCAAATCAGCCCTTGCTTTGACAGGAAGCCAGTGTAGAGAGGCTAGCACTGGAGTAATATGATCAAATTTTTTGGTTCTAGTCAGGATTCTAGCAGCCGTATTTAGCACCAACTGAAGTTTATGTAGTGCTTTATCCGGGTAGCCGGAAAGTAGAGCATTGCAGTAGTCTAACCTAGAAGTGACAAAAGCATGGATTAATTTTTCTGCATCATTTTTGGACAAAGTTTCTTATTTTTGCAATGTTACGTAGATGGAAAAAAGCTGTCCTTGAAATGGTCTTGATATGTTCTTCAAAAGAGAGATCAGGGTCCAGAGTAACGCCGAGGTCCTTCAGTTTTATTTGAGACGACTGTAAAACCATTAAGATTAATTGTCAGATTCAACAGAAGATCTTTGTTTCTTGGGACCTAGAACAAGCATCTCTGTTTTGTCCGAGTTTAAAAGTAGAAAGTTTGCAGCCATCCACTTATGTCTGAAACACATGCTCCTAGCAAGGGCAATTTTGGGGCTTCACCATGTTTCATTGAAATGTACAGCTGTGTGTCATCCGCATAGCAGTGAAAGTTAACATTCCCAAGAGGTAAAATATATAGTGAAAACAATAATGGTCCTTAAACGGAACCTTGAGGAACACCGAAATTTACAGTTGATTTGTCAGAGGACAAACCATTCACAGAGACAAACTGATGTCTTTCCGACAGATAAGATCTAAACCAGGCCAGAACTTGTCCGTATAGACCCATTTGGGTTTCCAATCTCTCCAAAAGAATGTGGTGATCGATGGTATCAAAAGCAGCACTAAGGTCTAGGAGCATGAGGACAGATGCAGAGCCTCGGTCCGATGCCATTAAAATGTAATTTACCACCTTCACAAGTGCCGTCTCAGTGCTATGATGGGGTCTAAAACCAGACTGAAGCATTTCGTATACATTGTTTGTCTTCAGTAAGTTGCTGCGCAACAGCCTTTTCAAAAAATTTTGAGAGGAATGGAAGATTCGATATAGGCCGATAGTTTTTAAAAATATTTTCTGGGTCATGGTTTGGCTTTTTCAAGAGAGGCTTTATTACTGCCACTTTTAGTGAGTTGTGCAGACTCAGGACAACTGAGCTTTGAAGGAATACGCAGATTTAAAGAGGAGTCCGTAATTTGCTTTCTAATAATCATAATCTTTTCCTCAAAGAAGTTCATGAATTTATCATTGCTAAAGTGAAAGTCATCCTCTCTTGGCGAATGCTGCTTTTTAGTTAGCTTTGCGACAGTATCAAAAAGGAATTTCGGATTGTTCTTATTTTCCTCAATTAAGTTAGAAAAATAGGATGATCGAGCAGCAGTAAGGGCTCTTCGGTACTGCACGGTACTGTCTTTCCAAGCTAGTCGGAAGACTTCCAGTTTGGTGTGGCGCCATTTCCGTTCCAATTTTCTGGAAGCTTGCTTCAGAGCTCGGGTATTTTCTGTGTACCAGGGAGCTAGTTTCTTATGAGAAATGTTTTTAGTTTTTAGGGGTGCAACTGCATCTAGGGTATTGCGCAAGGTTAAATTGAGTTCCTCAGTTAGGTGGTTAACTGATTTTTGTCCTCTGGCGTCCTTGGGTAGACAGAGGGAATCAGGAAGGACATCAAGGAATCTTTGTGTTGTCTGTGAATTTATAGCACGGCTTTTGATGTTCCTTGGTTTGGGTCTGAGCAGATTATTTGTTGCAATTGCAAACGTAATAAAATAGTGGTCCGATAGTCCAGGATTATGAGGAAAAACATTAAGATCCACAACATTTATTCCATGGGACAAAACTAGGTCCAGCGTATCACTGTTGACATTGAGACTGGTAGCGTATATATCCACAACATGCATGTCCTAACCATCGTTTTAAAATAAGGTGACAAGTCTATAGTAACATGTCATTGTTTTAATATAAGGTTACAAGTCTAACTGTTAAAATGGTGTATTCAAAGTGTTAAAACTGACAGGTTGTCAAAAGTTGTTGCGCTTGAGGCACCAACTGTTAAGTTCATGTTTTAAGTATCCCTATATTTCTGTTATAACGGGGCTATCACTCTGTTATTAATGCGCCTGCGCTGGAGTCTCGTTGTAGAATAACCTGGCCTGAGTGCAATGGCAACCGTGTATTGTGCTAAGTGGAGTACATGCTACAGTTGACAGACTTCAGAAATTACTCAGCAGTTCTGGGAATAATGAGTATTTCCATTCTACGGCGGATAGTTAACATTTACATTTAAGTCATTTAGCAGACGCTCTTATCCAGAGCGACTTACAAATTGGTGCGTTCACCTTAAGACATCCAGTGGAACAGCCACTTTACAATAGTGCATCTAAATCTTTTAAGGGGGGGGGGGGGTGAGAAGGATTACTTTATCCTATCCTTAACAGTTGTGAGACATGTCCAAACCTAAGCCCAGACCAGCTGTTGGTTTCCCACTGGCTTCCAAGTACAATGAAACAGTGGCTGTAGATCTATATGATCTGGGACCAAGTGTGTGGTACCTTGACATAATTGACCACTTCACTCTTCAGTGCTGGAAGCACTGTGAATACAAAGAAACCCAGTGAAATCGTTAAGCACTTCATTCATTCCTGGATAAGTGTGCATGGCCCGCCCTAGAAATTGTACAGTGACAATGGAGGAGAATTCAATAATAATGAAATAAGAGAAAAGACAACTGCTGCATACAGTCCATGGAGCAATGGACTTCTGGAGAGACATAATCAAACACTCACAGGTTATGCTGAAAGTGAAGCAAGCCGATGGATGTGACTAGAAAACGGCCCTAGATTTGGCTTTGATGGCAAAAAACTCAGTGCACAAAGTTCATGGCTACAGCCCATACCAACTAGTGTTCGGGCAGAACCCTAATCTTCAGCACTAGAAAGGACCAGTCTGTGTGCATGGGTGGAACAGCACCTCTCAGCTCTACATGCAGCGAGAAAAGCATTCACTGAAGCAGAGTGTTCAGAGAGAATTTGCAGGGTCAACAGCTTCGACCCACTGATAAGAAGAACGAGACTGGAAACTAAGTTTACTACAAACAAGTTGACTGACAAGAGTGGAAAGAACCGGGAGTAGTCATTAGCCAAGATAGTGGTGATATGTGTAGAAAGTAATCAACAAGATGGGGCGCTGTTGCCTTATGAAAAGGACACATTAACAGACACAAACCTACCAGATGTCGCATCCAAGGATATGGACACTGAAACTGACATTTAAAATGGAGGAGAGACCTTCAACCATGACACAAGTAATACTGTTAGGCGTTCAAATGAGGAAAACATTCAACAACGGCCACATATGTTAGAGATTCTGGGTTCGAGTCCAGGCTCTCTCACCTGGCTACGACCGGGAGACCCATGGAGTGGTGCACAATTGGCCCAGCGCCGTCCGGGTTTGGCGAGGTTTTGGCCAGCAGGGATATCCCTATGCAAGAATGGGCTGCCATCAGTCAGGCTGCGCCCCAGAAGTTAATTGACAGCATACCAGGGCAGATTGCAGAGGTCTTGAAAAAGAAGGGTTGACACTGCAAATATTGACTCTTTGCATCAACTTCATGTGATTGTCAATAAAAGCCTTTGATACTTATGAAATGCTTGTAATTATACTTCAGTTTTCTGTAGTAACATCTGACAAAAATATCTAAATATATTTGTGTCATTCTCAAAACTTTTGGCCACGACTGTACAGCAACCGTCATTGGACGAGCAGGAAAAGCCAAAGGAAACCACCAGAACTGGTACTATTTGCAGTACTCTGAACCAGCTACACTTTCTGGTACAACAGGGTCAGCTGACCTGTCACTTGTAGATCATCTCAGAATTGAACCAATGGAAAATTGAGAAAAACAGAATGACATTAAAAATTGAATGAAATAAAGGACGTGTCATTTGACTCGGCTAAGCTAGACGAGCTCAGTATTTGGAGGAAAAAATTGAGTGTTTGAGGAAGTCAAAGACATTGGCCAAAAATGTGTCTCAACAGGGTGGGTTTGCACCCTTAAAGAATCCTTAACTGGAATAGTGCCAAAAGCACTTTAGAGATTTTGAGGAGCTAGCTGCTAAAAGATTCACTGACACGCGCCTTAGTCACTCATTGCCGCTGACCGTGATCTACCAGAAAAAATTGAACCTTCATTCCATAGACATCAAATCTGCATTTTTGCAGGGAACCGAGCTGTCAAGGGACATTCACATCGGACCTCTGCCTGAAGCTAAGAGTGAAGGAACACTGTCGCACCCGGCCGCGACCGGGAGACCCATGGAGCGGCGCACAATTGGCCCAGCGTCGTCCGGGTTAGGCAAGGTTTTGGCCAGCAGGGATGTCCTTGTCCCATCGCTCACTAGCGACTCCTGTGGTGGGCCGGACGCAGTGCATGCTGACATGATCGCCAGGTGCACGGTGTTTCCTCAGACGTGTTGGTGTGGCTGGCTTCCGGGTTAAGTGGGCATTGTGTCAAGAAGCAGTGTAGCTTGGTTGGGTTGTGTTTCGGGGACGCACGGCTCTCGACTTCTCCCGAGTCCGTACGGGAGTTGCAGCGACGAGACAAGACTAACTACCAATTGGATACCACGAAATTGTGGCAAAAAAAGGGGTAAAGTTTGATGTCTGCAACTTGGCATCCAACACAAAACACGCCACTGTACAAACCATTCATGAGGAAAACAAAGTTGTTCGTCAACTGAAATCTCAACAAGTGACTAAAGTTTCAGCATGTTGGTAAAGGTGACTCTCTGAAATTAGTTGCCTTCAGTGATGCTTCCCTAGGGAACCTTGCAGATGGAGGCACACAAGGTGAACATCTAATCGTGTTAATAGATTCTCACCGATCAGTTGGCAGTCAAAAAGCATCAGAAGGGTTGTCCAAAGCACACTTGCTGGAGAAACACTTGCTCTTGCGGATGGAATTGACATTGCTATCTTTCTTGCAACTCTGTTCTGAGCTTACCACTGGTGAGACAAAACGGCACATTCTACCTGTAGTTTGTGTCACTGACAACTACTCCTTAGTTGATGCTGTGAAGTCAACCAAGTCTGTCACAGAGAAAATACTTTGTCTTGAGATTAGCAGCATCAAGGAATTTATTCAAGCACAGAGAATCCAGCGGATTCTGTGGTCGGCCACAAAGGAACAGCTTGCTGACTGTCTGACTAAAAAGGGAGCACCCGGTCTTGTGCTCCTAAAGGCATTCAGTAATGGAAAGTAGCAGCTTGAGTAATACAAATAAAAACTTTGTCACACAACCCATTTTGTAATGGGTAACTTAAATAATACTTGGGACATTTTAATTATGTTTTTAATGTTTTAAAGTGGGAGATTGTTAAGCTCATGTTTTAAGTATCCCTATATTTCTGTTATTACGGGGCGATCACTCTTATTAGTGTGCCTGCGCAGCAGTCTCGTTGTAGATGAGTGCAATGGCAACCATGTTGTGCTAATACGGTAGAGTAAACGTTGTTAAACTGGAACCTTGTCGTCGTCATTTTGAATACCAACTGCCATCCTCTCGCAAATGTACAGTAGCACTAATTCTCACTGTCTCCTTCCTTCTTTCCTCCTGCATTGCTCCTATGTTCATACAACTTGAGTCAAGCCGTTCCCTTAATTCTATATACGCACCTGTCAGGGAAGCTTCAACCCGCTCCTCTCTTTTAGAGTTTATCATAAAGATTGTTTTGCAACAATGCAATCTTCTTTCAGTTAGCAGTTTTGGGAGACAACTGACTGTCGGTCCTTATGCACACATGTATCTAAATGTACTGTATATTAATATGCGATGGTTTACTGTATAACACAGCCTCAGACTCTGAGGGTGGTACCTACTCCAGATTAGATGCTATCCCATTCCATCAATGTTCTGCAGAGCTCTCTCATCTGTCTCCTCTTCTCTCCAGGCGTACAGCCTAGAATCGGAGACCCTGCGAATGGACTGTATAATGTACGGAGATGCCTCTCCCACTCTGGCAATCAACACAGTAACTAACAAGGTAATCGTCTGTCATAATGACATGAAAACCTCTTTGTCAATATGTTAACGGTGGCCATCGTTGTACCAGCAAGTGATTTAACACATTGTCCCATCTGTGTTCGAGCAAGTGATATATTAACGTCGACCATCTTTGTTCCAGGTAGCGTTGTACAAGACAGAGAATAAGGGCAGCGATAGCCCCCGGAGCAGCCTCAATAACAGCCTCTCAGACCAGAGCCTTGCCTCCGTCAACCTCAACAGCATGCACCGCTACACACCGGTACGTCACGCCTCCATTCAGTCACCACTAACCACTGCCACAACAGGATGTTTCATGTACAACGTCTTGAGGAGGAGGTAGATATACTAAGATAGTACTCCCAAATGGCACTCTATTCCCTTCATAGTGCACTACTTTTGACCAAGGCCCATCTAAGGAATAGAGTGCCATTTGGGACACACAATAAGTGTTGTCAACTTGTAGAGGTAGGGAACATGTAACCCTAACTATATATATATATATATATTTTATATATATATATATAAATGCAAAATGCAGCAATTTCAAAGATTTTAAGGAGTTAGTTCATATAAGGAAATCAGTCAATTGAATTAAATTCATTAGGCCCTAATCTATTTATTTCACATGACTGGGAATACAGATATGCATCTGTTGGTCACAGACACCTTAAAAAAAAGTAGGTGTGTTTATCAGAAAATCAGTCAGTATCTGGTGTGACCACCATTTGCCTCATGCAGCGCGACACATCTCCTTCGCATAGAGTTGATCAGGCTATGGATTGTGGCTTATGGAATGTTGCCCCACTCCTCTTCAATGGCTGTGGGAAGTTGCTGGATATTGTAGGGGACTGGAACACTCTGTCGTACACGTCGGTCCAGAGCATCCCAAACATGCTCAATGGTTGATATGTCTGGTGAGTGCAGGCCATGGAAGAACTGGAACATTTTCCACTTCCAGGAATTGTGTACAGGTCCTTGCAACATGGGGCTGAAAAATGAGGTGATCGCGGCAGATGAATGGTACGATAATGGGCCTCGGGATTGTCACGCTATCTCTGTGCATTCAAATTGCCATCAATAAAATGCAATTGTGTTCCATTGTCCGTAGCTTATGCCTGCCCATACCATAACCCCACCGCCACCATGGGGCACTCTGTTCACAACGTTCACATCTGCAAACCGCTCGACCACACTACGCCGTGCACGTGGTCTGTGGTTGAGGCAGGTTGGACGCACTGCCAAATTAACATTCAATTTTCTGGAAACAGCTCTGGTGGACACTCCTGCAGTCTGCATGCCAATTGCATGCTCCCTCAGAACTTGATACATATGTGGCATTGTGTTGTGACAAAACTGCACATTTCAGAGTGGCCTTTTATTTTCCCCAGCACAAGGTGCACCTGTGTAATGAT